>NC_091572.1:23789891-23794891 GCF_042767895.1 Penaeus vannamei
ACATAGCATGTCGGCTTTATTTCATTTTTATTTTTTACTGGATAAAAACATGTTTCTAGAGCGAGGAAGGTTCTTTGCTTAGCCTTTACGCCTTTAGCTTGCTCAAAGGGAGACAAGTTCAAATAGGTGGAAGATATAAGCAAGTTCCTCTTGATCGGAAAAATAAGATGAAATTGGGATCTTTACTTAATTGGGATCCAAGGCTCTTAATTCTAGGCATCTACTGAGAATATTGTCCCATTGTCAGAATTTGTAATTTTTATCAACTGGAACAGAAAATACTCCGGTTGGCCAGGTTTAGTGTAACCTAATTGCACATACTCCATGAAAATACATTAATATGGAAAAAATCATATTTGCTTCAGCGCTTGTCAACTTTCCAAGCGATGAAAATCAACAATCGACTGACCTTCACCGAGGCATTTGCTTCCCCCGAAGCGGAATCACCCCCCCCCTCCCCCCTCCGCTCACTAATAACAGGAAGCGAGTGATTCCCGAGATAGACATTTCGGGAAATTGGGTGACTTGGTTATCGTTTTTTGTTTGTTTCGATTAGTGTTGTTTTTGAATGCATTTTTTGTTATGGTTAAATTTATCATGATTTTATTTTATTTTCTTATGTATGGTTGTTTTGTTATCGTTAGATCGTGATGTCTTGTTGATTTTCCGCATAAAATTATTGCATTTTCGCTATTTTCTGTGGCTGCATGTGCGATATTTTAGAAGAGGGTTAGACTGAATAAAAACTCGGCCACTGACTTGCTGGTAAGACATGATTTCACTTTAATCTGATCCCTTGCATTGTTTTTTGTTATTTTTTATCCATTCGCGAATTCTTTATGGTTGTAGACGTCAACCAAACAACTATGCTTGGTTAGGTCAGATATTAATTCTCTTTCCCGCAATCATCTCTAATATTTGGGGTTAGAGGAAGTTTGCGGTCATAAAGGTGTATTGTAAGCCTCTTATTTTGCGGTGTATGGTGTGTTTCGAATGTGTGTGTTTGTACTTGCACTGTGTAGGCCTGTCCGCAGCTCTGTTAACTTAGAAGTGCCATCTCGATTACTGTATGTAGGTAATAAACTCCAAAACGCAGACACAATATCAGCCTCACTACTTCATCCTCCACAGCCACTACTCGGTCAACGCGTGCCTGGCCCCCGTGGCGGCGGTGCACGGGATGGCGGTGACGACGGTGGAGGGCATCGGGTCGACGCAGACGCGCCTCCACGCGGTGCAGGAGCGGATCGCCCGCGCCCACGGCTCCCAGTGCGGCTTCTGCACGCCCGGCATCGTCATGTCCATGTACACGCTGCTCAGGAACCACCCGAAGCCGTCCATGGAACAGCTCGACGAGTACTTCACAGGTAGGAGATTGCCAAGAAGTGTCTAGGCTTTTTTTTAACCTTATTGTATGTCTACATGTTTGTCTTAGAATATATAACTGCATGTGACGCATGGTAATGTAGCTTCTCTTTTTATATAGACATTTTTTTACTCATATACGTTTACACGTAGAGAGATACATTTTAAATATATTTAGGTTTATATTTGTATGATTACTTATATAGTTTTCTCCATCAACACATTCACCAACCGTGGAAATGGCTGATGATACTGACACCCAACAGATATGTAACGTACTTGCCGGCGATATAACGAAGCCGCTCGAAACTGGCATTGTTAAACCGCTTAATTATTATTACCCTTATCCTTCACAGGGAACCTCTGCCGGTGCACAGGATACCGCCCCATCATGGAGGGGTTCAGAGGCCTCACCACCGACGCCCCTGCAGGAGGCGGATGCGGCAGGAAGGACTGCTGTAAATTAAAGGCAAAAGGTTATTAGATTCGAAGACTATTCCATTTATTTTTCTTTCATTTCTTCGACTGATTATACTTCCCTATTATTTTTCGTTCAGCTGCTTATATGATTTTGTTGTTTCATATGCTTATTGCATGCATTTAACCAGTTCTTAAAGGCGTGCACACATGCTTACATACATGCATGCAAGCACTTCTCCCCGTCTTCAAACAGCAGCTCATTCGGCGAGGGAACTAACCCGCTGTCCAATCCCAGATGCCTCCGCGACGAACGGCCACCTCGTCGAAACGGATCCCAAGATGCAGAACGGAGAGACGGAAGGTCAGATTGGGGAAGTGAGTGACGTCACGCACGTTCTCTATGACGCAGAGGATTTTCAACCTTACGATCCTACCCAGGAGCTTATTTTCCCCCCAGAGCTTAAGGTAGAGAGGCATATGGATTGTTATTTTGTTTATGGGATTTCTGTTTATTTGTTTATGTTTGTTTATTCGTGTATTTTATGTATGCATTGATTTATATATCTATGGATTTAATAATAATTTTTCTTTTATCTGGGGATTTGTTTATTCGTATGTTTTATATATTCCTAAAGAAGTATTTTGAAGATTATATAATGTTATTAACAAATTTCTCAGTAACAGCTATTTTTAGTGTAGAATAACGTTATTCTGACATTAATCTTATACAATTATTACTATGGACATTGCTAAATAGAAGATTCTATATTGCAGGTTGACAATAGTTATTGGAAAATAGAAATATACGAACATAAAGAAAACATGATTTAAAAAATAAAACTTCCTCAAATGATACTATAAACAACAAATAACCACTTAACAAATAAATAATAGAAACTGGAAGAGAAAAAAGACTTATCCCCAGAACAATACAAACTATCGTAACATTTTTTTCAGGTGCAAACCGAGTGGGAGACCCAATACGTTGAATTTCGCGGGCCCCGTGTCACGTTCCACAGGCCTAATACACTTTCGCAACTCTTGAAGCTGAAGACTGAGCACCCCCAAGCGCGGATTATTGTTGGCAACACTGAAGTCGGTTAGTTGAAAAATAGAATGTTGTGTTTGGTCTGTATTTATTTTTTTTAGATCGTTTTGTGCGCTATACTAGATTTGGGTGGGTATTTTTTATTGTTGTTATTTCTTTTATTTATCTTATCCTTGTTTATGGAAGTAAAAATGGCTAGTGAATATAAATTGTTTTAGGCATTGCAGATATAATTCTATTGCATTTCGGATAGTTTATCTTCCAGAACAGCCGTACTTCCCCCAATTTTAGGAAATCTATGGTGTACTGCAATTGAATGAAAGATAAAGTTAAGGAAAAGATATAAATAAAACAAAAAATCCTAACATTCATTCTCTATTGTTTCTAACCCGTCGCACAGTCAGTCGCAATTAATTCCCGCCGAACATTAAACAAATATCCGTTTAGACAAAATCGTCAGTTGCGCTGAATAATGCAACGACTCGCCCTCAACTCTGCGCCTAGAACTTAACATTAGTCACCTTGGCAAGGGGCGCGAGGAGGGAATGTCTCCTTACTCTTGAGAATCGAAACATTATCATACTGTTTTGATTTTTTTTATGATGATAGTACTGATAATGCTAAGGATGGTAAGGATAGTGGTGATAATAATGATAACAATAATAAGTAGTAGTTGTAGTAGTAATAGTAGAAGTAGTAGTATTGGTAGAATCATTACCATCATCATTTTTATCACTATGATCATTATTATCATTATTCTTATTGCTATTGTTGTTATTTTTAGTATGATTAAATTATCACCATCATCATCATCATCGCCATCATTAATACAAATCTTCCCACTTGCGTCATATTTACTCACGCATCCCCCTTTACGTCTCAAGGTGTCGAAGTGAAATTCAAGAACCAGACTTATCCAGTGCTCATCAACCCAACCAACATCCCAGAACTGACAGCCGTAACAGTGACAGAGACAGGAGTGACATTTGGTTCCTCAGTCACTCTCACGACGATCGAGGACACGCTGAGACACCAGGTCAACACGCTACCAGGTCAGTGCAGTGCAGTTGAGAAGAGAAGATTTTTTATGTTCTTTTTTTTAATTTTAAATCTTGTTTTTTTTCGTTTGTGTTTTGATTACGGGAGGATCTCGATTGAGGTGATCGATTCTATAATAGAACTAATAATGATAGTTACCTCTATTGCCTTGGCAATAGGGGTACCTAATGCAATCATGGATCCGGATCATGATCCAGATCGCCCCCAAAATTGAATGGCATCTAAGACACATCTCTTGTAAGATTTTCATAAAAATCTATTCATAACTTTTTTCAGTTATGCTGTTAACCAACGAACAAACAAACCAATGAACAAACTAACCGACCCTACCAAAAACATAATCTCCTTGGCGAAATAAAAGTATTTTACGGCCAAAAGGAATGAATGAACGAATCTGGATATTTTTTTATCCATTTCGCTTTTAGTCAACCTCGCTCACACCTTCCTCTAGAAAATACACACTTATCATAAACTGGAATTACGAAACGCTAATCAAGGCAACACAGGCGATATAACAACAGTGCAATAACTATATATAACCACTCGTATAAATAGTCCAATATGTAAGGTCTTGAAGGTCGGTTCCCTCACTGCAGAGTATCGAACGCGGGTCTTCGCTGCCATCTTGGAAATGCTCCGCTGGTTCGCCGGGAAGCAGATCAGGAACGCAGCGGTGAGTGACGTCACAGGAGGCGTCAACGTGTATGTGTTGTTGGCTTCGTCGTGCTGTCATGCGAAGGAGAAATTGTAATGAAAAGGAAAGCAGGGAGAAAGCAGAAGAAGCGGGGAGGGAGATGGAGAGAGGGTAGGAAGAGAGAGTGGGAGAGGGAGGGGGAGAGGGAGGGGTGGGAATGGAGTGGAAGGGAGAGGAAGAAGAGAGGGAAGGGAGGGAGAGAGATAGGGAAGGCAGGGTAAATATATAATATATATATATATGTATATATGTATATATATGTATATATATGTATATATATATATATATATATGTATATATGTATATATATATGTATATATATGTATATATATAATATATATATAAATTTCTATCTATCTATATATATATATATATATGTGTGTGTGTGTGTGTGTGTGTATCTGTATGTGTGTG
>NC_091572.1:23799891-23809891 GCF_042767895.1 Penaeus vannamei
GTGAGGATTATAACTTCTTAGTTTAGCTTCTAGAGGGCTTTGCGTAGTGTATAAACATTGCCAATACGTAGATCTGGTGGATGTTAGAAATAACTATAATGATGACATAGTGATGCGAAACCACGCTTTGCGTACGTGGGCTTTGAAGTGTTAGCTTTTGATAAAACTGTCCTTTTTCTTACGGATTTATTAGAGATTAACCAGAGCATCCACTTTTTTCCCGTCGAAGGTCTCGCCAGGTCAGGATAGGTTCGACCCCATAGGCAGGCCGATGACCCACGCCGCTGCCTTCAAGCAGGCCGCCGGAGAGGCCGTGTACGTGGACGACATGCCGCACTTCCAGAACGAACTGTACGCGGCGGTGGTCCTCTCAACCAAAGCCCACGCCAGGATCCTCAGCATTGACGAGTCCGAAGCCCTGAAGGTCGAGGGCGTTGTGAGGTTCTTCTGCGCGAGGGACATCCCGGGTTAGTCTGTGTTGCGTGGAAGGTCCGTTTGGAGTCGAGTAGATTCCGATGGAACTTTGTGATAATGTTATTTTTTATGCTTGCTGATAAGGTTTTATTGGTTTCTTTTGATTAAGATAAACAAGGGGGGTTAGATGTACTTTATGTACTTTTCAAAGATTCAGTTCGACATAAGAAATCAAACGTTTCTTTTGATTAAAATAGAGGAGGGTTTAAATATACCTTATGTCAATAACTATTCAGGGTTTCGATTCGACGTAAGAAATCAAACATTCCTCCAAACATATTATTACCACAAAAAGATACTGTAAGCTAATGGCTCGAAATGACTCAACAGACGAGAGAAACAAGACAGGTTGTATTTTACCGGACGAGGAGATTTTTGCGTCAGAGAAAGTTACCTGCGTGGGTCAGGTGATAGGGCTGGTTGTGGGGAAGGACCAGGCCACGGCGCAGAGAGCAGCCAAACTGGTGAAGGTCCAGTACCAGGAGCTGTCGCCGAAAATCATAACGATCCAGGTAACAAGACCCGTACGGTTTAGTTTTCTGGGGTCTTAAGAAATCAGATCGATGAACGAATAATGATCTTTGCTCAAATAGTTTTCTGGAAAGCAAATATTGCTCAAGGAAGAAATTATTCCTATTTTTTTTTCCAAAACATGTATTATTCCAATAATCTCATGTCTACATACTTAAATGATCGCGCAGTACATGCCAAAGTGTGTATTGATGAAGAATTGATATGAAAATATGTTTCTTTCCTTCCTTGACCCCCCTAGGACGCCATCCGAGAGAAGTCGTGGTGGGGCCCTTGGAACATCAAGAAGGGTGACGTCGAGGCAGCCCTGGCGTCGTCCTCCAACGTCCTCGAGGGCGAGCTGCACATGGGCGGCCAGGAGCACTTCTACCTCGAGACCAACGCCCACCTCGCCGTGCCCAAGCTCGAGGACGGGGAGATGGAGCTGTTCACGTCTTCCCAGAACCCGACGAGGACGCAGGAGCAGGTGGCGGCGGCGCTGGGCGTGCCCTTCAACCGCGTGGTGTGCCGCGTCAAGAGGATGGGCGGAGGCTTCGGCGGGAAGGAGTCCAGGACGACCGTGGCGTCCCTGCCCGTCTGCGTGGCGGCGGCGGCGTAGGTGGCCAGAAGTTTTGCGAAGGATCTGAGCGGATTTCTGACTTGATTTGTAATATGATTGGATCTCTGTCGGTTGTGACGAAACCGACACACACACACACACACACACACACACACACACACACACACACACACACACACACACACACACACACACACACACACACACACACACACACACACACACACACACACACATACACATACACACACACACACACACACACACACACACACACACACACACACACACACACACACACACACACACACATACACATACACACACACACACACACACACACACCTCCTAAAGCATACCTAAAACCCCTGCCGTCCCACAGCCTCCAGCGCCCCGTACGCATGATGCTGGACAGAGACGAGGACATGCTCATGACCGGCAACCGACATCCGTTCTTGGGCCGCTGGAAGGTCGGATTCACGAACGAGGGCGTCTTCACGGCCATAGAGATGGACTTGTACGCGAACGGCGGCAATTCGTACGATCTCTCCGGTTCGGTCGTGCACAGAGCGATGTTCAGTATGGATAATGCTTACAAGTACGTCGTCGCGATGTTTCTCGAACGTGCTTTGGGAGTGGAACATTTTGAGAAATATATTTCGGCTTTTTATAACCATTCTTGAGCTTACTATTTAGTTTATTTCTTGAAGTATATCCTCGTCCTTTTTCTTCCTCTGCTTCTTCTTTTCCTCCTCCTTCTATTCCTTCTTCTTTTTCTTCTTCTTTTCTTCGTCGTCGTCTTCTCCTCCTCCCCCTCCCCCTCCTGGTTTTCTTCGTCTTCTTCTCCTCCTCCTCCTTCTTCTTCTTCTTCTTCTTCTTCTCTTCTTCTTCCTCCTCCACCTCCTCCTCCTTCTTCTTCTTCTTCTTCTTCTTTTTTTTCTTCTTCTTCTTCTTCTTCTTCTTCTTCTTCTTCTTCTTCTTCTTCTTCTTCTTCTTCTTCTTCTTCTTCTTCTTCTTCTTCTTCTTCTTCTTCTTCTTCTCCTCCTCCTCCTCCTCCTCCTCCTCCTCCTCCTCCTCCTCCTCCTCCTCCTCCTCCTCCTCCTCCTCCTCCTCCTCCTCCTTCTTCTTCTTCTCCTTTTCTTCTTCTTCTTCCTCCTCCTCCTCTTCATCATCATCATCTTCCTCTCTCACAGATGTGAGAACAGACGCGTGACGGGTTATGCCTGCAAGACCAACCTTTCGTCCAACACGGCCTTTCGAGGCTTCGGAGGCCCCCAGGGGATGCTCTTCGCCGAGGACATCGTGTCGAGGGTGGCGCATTATCTCCGGATGGATCCATATGAGGTGGGGTGAAGCTGGTAGAGTTCGTTTTGTTCTTTCTTAGGTGGAAGCGGTGTAGTAAGGGATATAACTGGTTTTATATTATTCAGTAGAAAGATTTTAGTATATTTCTTTTTGGTGTTTTATTTTTTTATTTTTTTACTATTATTATTATTTTTTAAATTCGGTAGAAAGATTTTAGTATATATATTGTTGGCGAGATTGCAAAACAGTGGTGTTTCACTGAATTTCATGTATGTTTTGTGGAGGCATTTGCCTGTCGTGAGAAATATGAAAACCAAGATTTTACAGACTGTCTTATCCAAACAAATCCTGTATTTTGTTATTAAGCAATACGCTTCTTTCTTCCCTTCCCTCGCCCCCCCCCCCTCTCCCCTGGTTTCCTTTCCCCCTTTCTCCCTCCATCGGGTCTCTCTCCTCTGCCTCCGTCCATCTGTCCTTGGGTCTCTCTCCCCTTGACGCCCCTCTTCCTCCTCTTCCGGGTCACTCACCCCTGTGCTCCCCGCTGCTTCCTCCCCCTGGTTCCCTTTCCCCTTCCGTCCCGTTTTTTGCTCCCCCGGGTTTCTCTTCCCTTCTCTCCCTGCTCTCTCCTCCGGTCCCCCCTCCCCTTTATTCCACGCTGCTTCCTCCCCCGGGTCCTCTCTCCCCTTTCGTCCCCGTTTTTTGTTCTCTCTGGTTTCTTTTTTGACTCCTTGCTCCTCCTTCCTGTGGCTCCCTCTCCCCTTTACTCCACGCACCTTCCTCCTCTGGGTCCCTTTCCCCTCCACCCCTGGGCGCGTCTTCCACTACTCCCTCAGGTGCGAGCAAAGAACCTCTACACTACCGGGGACTCGACTCACTTCGACCAACTGCTGGAGAAGTGCAACGTCAGGAGGTGCTGGGAGGAGGTCACCCACCAAGCCGATTACCACAAGCGGAAGGAGGCGGTGGACTTGTTTAACGCGTAAGGGAATGCGAGGGATGTTCTGCAGTTATGGTGTAAAGTGTGAGGATGTAGGGACGATATGAAATGTTTACCTTTCTGGTAAATTTAATTGGTGAAAGTAGAAAGTAAGCAACAGATTACGTAATTGACTGTTGTATATTGAATTGCAGAACAATGAATCATGTGTTCTCCCCACCATCTCCCTCTCCCTCTCCCTCTCCCTCTCCCTCTCCCTCTCCCTCTCCCTCTCCCTCTCCCTCTCCCTCTCCTCTCCCCTCTCCTCTCCCTCTCCTTCTCCATTTCCCTCTCCTTCTCCATTATCCTCTCTCACTCCCTCTCCCTCTCCCTCTCCCTCTCCCTCTCCCTCTCCCTCTCCCTCTCCCTCTCCTTCTCCCTCTCCCTCTCCCTCTCCCTCTCCCTCTCCCTCTTCCTTTCCCTTCCCCTCTTCATCTCCCTCTAAACCCGTACAACAATGTCTCCAAAAGCCACTCCACCCTCCACAGAAACAACAAGTACAGAAAGCGGGGCATAGCCGTCCTGCCTACTAAATTCGGCATCGCGTACACCGCCGTGTTTCTCAACCAGGCCGGGGCGCTCGTCCTGGTGTACACTGACGGCTCTGTCCTCCTCTCCCACGGGGGCACCGAGATGGGCCAGGGACTCCACACCAAGATGATTCAGGTTGGTGTGAATGGTTAATGGTGATGATAAGAATAGGGATAAGGGATGTGGGGGTGATGATGCTTAATGATAATGGTGATGTGGATTGTGGATGATGATAATGATAATTGTCTTGGTGATGATGATGATGATAAGATTGGTAATGACGAATCTCAATAGTAATAAGAATAATGATGGTGATGACGATGATAATAATTGTAATGAAAATGATGATAATAGTAATGATGATAATGATAATGATAAAAAATACTTGTTATTACAGTAATAAAGATGATTTTAATGATGATAATATTGATGATAATAATAATAATAATAATAATGATAATAATAATGATAGTAATAATGATAATGATTATAATAATTATAATAAGGTAATAATGATGATGCTAATGATATTAATGATGATGATAATAATAATGATTATTATAACAATAGTAGTAATAATAATAATAATGATTATGATAATACTACCAATAATAATGATAATATTAATGATGATAATAATGGTAATGATAACAATAATCCCGATAACAACAGTTATACGTAGATTTCACCCTTCACTTCCTCCACTCCACAACCTCCCTTCCTCCCTCTCTCTCCCTCCCTCGCGCCTCACCCCCTCACCATCTCCCTTCTTTCCCTCCCTCCCTCCCTCCCCCCTCACCATCTCCCTCCCTCCCTCCCTCCCCCCTCACCATCTCCCTCCCTCCCTCCCTCCCCCTCACCATCTCTCTCCCTCCCTCCGTTTCTCCCCTCATCCTTTCCTTCCCTCACGCCTCACCCCCTCCTCACCCTCCCCCTTCCCTCCCTCAGGTGGCTGCCAGAACCCTCAAGATCCCAGCCTCCAGGATCTTCATCGCCGAGACGAGCACAGACAAGGTCCCCAACACGTCTCCCACGGCTGCGTCTGCGTCGTCAGATCTCAACGGAATGGCGGTTTTGGTACGATTTGGTCTCAGTGATTTGTTGATACGCTTTTTGGATGTATGGGAATATGTGGGTATGTGTGTGTGTGTGTGTTTGTGAGTGTGTGTGTGTTTGTGTGTGTTTGTGTGTGTGTGTGTGTTTGTGTGTGTGTGTGTGTGTGTGTGTGTGTGTGTGTGTGTGTGTGTGTGTGTGTGTGTGTGTGTGTGTGTGTGTGTGTGTGTGTGTGTGTGTGTGTGTGTGTGTGTGTGTATATGTGTGTGTGTGTATGTGTGTGTGTGTGTGTGTGTGTGTGTGTGTGTGTGTGTGTCTGTGTGTGTGTGCGTGTGTGTGTGTGTGTGTGTGCGTGTGTGTATGTGTGTATGTATGTATGTATGTATGTTTGAATGTGCGAGTATATGTATGTAAGTATGTATGTATTTGTCTGTTATTCATGTATGTATTTATCCATATAATGTTTTACTTATTTGTTTTGGGGGTTGTGTATTTTTCTTTTTTATGTGTTTTTGAAATATTGTGATAGATATTTTTCCTTGCGGTTTCTTTTTTCTTACTTTTTCTTCCTTTCCTTCTCTTGTTCTGATTTAGTTGCTTTTAGCTGTTTTGGTTTCTTTTGTTATTCTCTTCTTTTTAATATTTGTTCTCGTTTCCTCTTCTCTTTTTTTTTCTCAAAATCTAAATATATACCTCGCCCAAAACAAAATATAGATTGTTTTTTATCTTCAAAATATTTATGAAAGGTGCAAATAGATAGATTGTGTAAATAAAAAATAGATACATAAATACGAAAATAAAACGAAGCAATAAAGTAAGAAACCAAGTAGTCAGTCACAGCGTTAGCCGAACCCTGCACATCCGGCCGTTTGCAATAGGAACAACGAAGGGAAGAACAAGAAAACACGCGAATATGCCGAAGGCCTTTTCGCTAATGCTTCGTCAGAGAGCTACGCCTTCAGGCAAGAAGATCGGAGATATCGTAAGAGACAAGAGGTCAAACCACGACAGACCCCTCAGCCAGATGTACAACATACCCTGAGGTGGTTATGATAAAGTCTACATAGGTAAGACAGCACGAGGACTGCATGAACAACGAATCAGCCAGAGCCGCAGCGCTCTCCGACGCCACGACACGATAAGCGCCTTCGTTGTTCACGTAGACACCGACGGTCACCTCCCGAAGTGGTCCCAGTTCTCCATCATAAAGCAAGGCCTAGCCCCACGGCAAAGGAAGATGGTGGAAGCGGCGTTCATTCATACAACAAACAATATCAACACCGCTACGGGGAGCCACGAACTATCCAAGGTCGTCGCTCACCCGATTACCGACGTGACCTGACCGCCTAACATTTGTACAAATACTCCTCTATGTACCTCTTGTCATCACATGAGTTAACTAGAAATAGTTGACACGCCGGGCCACTCCAGAGAAAAGGCCCGGGCGAAGCATGACCGCAAATCTAACTGAACCGAACCGTGTATGCCCTGACGAAGCATTAGTGAGAAGGCCTTCGGCATATTCGTGTGTTTTCTTGTTCTTCCTTTCGTTGTTCCTGCTGCAATCCGTTCTCCATGAATTCCACACATCCGGTAGTACACTTTACTATGAACCAATAATTCTATTAGAAATCATGTCTTTCTATTTTTTTCTTGATGTTTATCAATTCAGTGAACTCTTTTGCAACTGATTACGTCTTTATTGAAATTATATAGTTCATGGCCTTTTCCGCCATTTTATGAAAAGAGTAAACTCTTGTGCCCTTTCTCATGTTTCCCGCCATTCTAGCAACATAATAAGGTTTGGCGATTTACGATCTTCCACAGTCGAGTATTCTCCACCATTTTATTGATATCATGAATCCTTTCGCCGTATTTTAAATTTTCCTAAACTTTATCAACCCTTTACCTCCCCCTTCCCTTACTTATTAATCAAAACTTCCTCCATTTTATCAACCTTTTCCCCTCGCCCTTTTCACCATCCATTAAGTCTCCCGCATCCACACACAGAACGCTTGCAACACGATCATGCAGCGGCTGGAACCCTACATGGCAAGCAACCCCAAAGGAAGCTGGGATGACTGGGTAAAAGCGGCCTACTTCGACCGGGTGTCTCTGTCGGCCACGGGATTCTATAAGTAAGGTTCTATCTGTTTATTTTATCGTTTCAGTCATTTGTTTTTTGTTAAGTGATCAATGTTAATTAATTGGTTTGGTCGTTTGTATTTTTTGCAAGGGTTTAGGGTATGGGAAAGGGTGGTGATCGGTTGTGTAAATGTCATCTTCGAATACACTTCCAACTCGAGTATTTTACCAAACAGCAGCTGTCCGTTCTTTTGTTTTTGTGTCTTATTATATCTAGCGACTTTGAGAGAGAGAGAGAGAGAGAGAGAGAGAGAGAGAGAGAGAGAGAGAGAAAGAGAGAGAGAGAGAGAGAGAGAGAGAGAGAGAAAGCGTGAACGAGAGCGAGAGTGAAATCAAGAAAGAGAGAGAAAATAAATAATTATACAACGTTCATTGCAGAACCCCTGACATTTCCGGGTACGATTTCGAGAAGGGGGAAGGACGGCCGTTCAATTACTTCAGTTACGGAGCGTCTGTCTCTGAGGTCGAGATAGACTGTCTCACGGGTGATCACTCGGTAAGTAGACGGGAGAGAGAGGGGAAGATAAAGGGGAAAGAGAAGGGATGGGGAGAAAAGGAGGTAGAGAAAGAGAGAGGAAAAATGAGAGAGGAATGAAGGGAGAAAGAGAGGTAAGAGAGAGAGAACAAGATAGAAGGTTGAGATATAAGAGAAAACGGAGATTAGGAGAGAGAGAGAGAGAGGGAGAGAGAGAGAGAGAGAGAGAGAGAGAGAGAGAGAGAGAGAGAGAGAGAGAGAGAGAGAGAGAGAGAGAGAGAGAGAGAGAGAGAGAGAGAGAGAGAGAGAGAGAGGGAGGGAGGGAGGGAGGGAGGGAGGGGGAGAGTATTGTACATAGATGTATGAGAAATAACCGGTTAATTAGAACAAAAGTCTGGGGGAAAATAAAGTGGTGTAGAAAGCAATATATTTAGATTAAGAAGTAAAGAAAAATATTGCACTCAAATTTAAGATTACAAAACATACGCAGACACAAGTATTCAGAAGCAATGTGACGAATCGGAGTGCTCTAGATGGGTTGCCAGTTTATCTTCAACCTGACACGACACATAATACGCCATCGCTATCTCCGCCCGTGGCCCCCGAAAAGGAGACATACCCTCAGCACCAAAAAGGAGAAATACCCTCAACACCAAAAAGGAGAAATGCCCTCAACACCAAAAAGGAGACATACCCTCAACACCAAAAAGGAGACATACCCTCAACACCAAAAAGGAGAAATACCCTCAACACCCGTATCACTCGATCTATTCTTCCTCCGTCTCTCGCAGGTCCTCCGCACAGACATCGTGATGGACGTCGGCGACTCGCTCAACCCCGCCATCGACATCGGGCAGGTGGAGGGCGCCTTCGCTCAGGGCCTCGGACTCTTCACCCTAGAGGAACTCCGGTTCTCCCCCGAGGGCGTGCTGCTCACCCGTGGCCCCGGCGCCTACAAGATTCCAGGTAGTGTTGGTGTTAAGGATGATGATGATGAGAATATGAATGATTAATTATGATGATACTGAGAATGAGGATGGTGATAATATAAGTAATATAAACTATAAGATGTACAACGAAACTGGTTATGGCAATGCTAATGATAAAAAAATATTTATTTTGTTTTTAATATTTTTTTACGTTATCAAGATCACATTGATTAAAATAAATCTACATTCTTTTTTCGCAGTCATTAATACCACCAGACCAAATACGACCATTGGAATACTTGATTTCTTTTCACAAACAACAACAATAACAGTCTCTATGTCACTTAGAAACGTCACAATCATTAAATTAGTCTCAAAAACATTATTTCTTTTGTATTTCGTAGGTTTCCAAGATATTCCGCGAGAATTCAACGTGTCCCTACTCCGCGGGGCGCCCAACCCGAGAGCTGTCTTCTCGTCCAAGGTGAGGAATGCTGCGCAGAAATCGATTTAATAATAATAATACCTTTTTGTGTTATTGCGATAAGGGCATCGGTTTGCTAAGATGATGTACGCTTTTCGTGTTGTATTTCGTAAGATTTGAGTATTCAAAGGTGTTACACAAAGTATTTTTTAAGAATATGCTCATGAAGGATTCTGTATTACTTTTACATCCAAAGCCATCTTTACTTTGATGCACAGAAATTGATTGTGGTTAATTATTTTGACAAGTACCGTCATATGACATTTTCGTTTATCACCTAAATCAAACACTCTATTATTTTCATCACCCAGACTGACCATTCTTTGTCCCCATAACGCAAATCAACCATTTTCTGTAATCATAATCTCTCCTGTATCAACCACTTACTTTACTTTTATTGTCACGCAAATCAACCACTTTCTATTATTATTATCACCTGATTTGATAATCCATCATTATAATCAAAATCAACCACTTTCTATAATTACAATCCTCTAAATGAACCACATACCAAAATTATTACCTAAATCATTTAACC
>NC_091572.1:23814891-23832391 GCF_042767895.1 Penaeus vannamei
GAGGGTAATTCCCCCACCGTGAAAGTCTATTTTGATGTAATATCTCTCCTTCAAGAGGAATACCATTCAGATGATCATCCAGCTTTTGTTTCATTTCCCCACCAACAATTTTCTTTTGAATTCAATATATATATATATGTATATATATACATACATATATATACATATATATATATATATTATATATATATATATATATGTGTGTGTGTGTGTGTGTGTGTGTGTGTGTGTGTATGTGTGCGTGTGTGTGTAAATCTTTTTACTGGAAATTGTCATTCAGATAAAAATATACACGTGAATAAAAAAACAATTAATACAAAATAATAATAATAATAATAATAATAATCAGAATAAGCTTTTCTTACTTCCACATGGCGCAGAGAGAACGGAAAGAAGAAATAAACCAAAATCAAACCAGTTAATTCCGGACTTCGATGAATTGTGGAGGAGGCGGCGCTCGAAAGGCTCCCAGTGTCTCACGGCATTTACACGAAATTATTGTCATTTACGAAGTGTTTTTGGAGCCTAATCGGACAAGTCCTTTTCATTTTGTTAAATAAACTATTTCGTAAATTATTAATTGAATTCTCACTTTTGGTTCCCGCGTTGTCCAACTTTTATTCTTCCCTTCGCTAATAAAGAAAAAGAATATCCTGATTCCTCAGGAGAATGCAATCTTTTCTGTTACTGTTCTTAATGTACGAAACATCACGTGACCAATAAAAAGCGGGAATGGCATGACTCCTACTTTTAAGGAAATGATCGACTAAGAGCTCCAATTTTCATATACCTATATATTTATTTTTTATCATTATCATTATCATTATTATCATTAATTTTGTATCGTCATTATTATCATTGTTATTGTTGATGGTGTTGCTGGAGCCGTTGTGTCATTATTATTATCATTAATATTATCACTACCATCCCAATTAAAAATGGTAATATGCCATCTTTTCATATTGCGAGAAAAGGCAATTTGCCATCTTTTCCAGCGGTTACGGGAAACGCGACACCTTTCACGCGACAGGAATTGAGTAGGCGGTATTTATCGAGTTGCCAGATGCTTCCTCCTTCTTTGGATATTTCATGCATATTCGTACTTGGATATCTATAACACCGCACTACCCACCATAAGATATCAAAAGCATCTTGGATATCGTATTCCAAAATACTGTGTAGCTGTAGGAAAAATAACCAGTACAGTAGAATAGCAAATCGTCAACCGCGGCCATCCCCATTACGTCACAGAAGGCCTGTCTCGCCTCCGATCACGAGGCAGCTTTTGATGTCGCGTCGTCTCGCGAGACACCCTAATTGCCATCGAATAATACTCTGGGCCCACTACCAAATATGCAGTTTACATTGTGATGAATGTTATGGATGTCATCGCTATCACAGTTAGTTTACCTGTCCAGCTCATGGATTCCTTAACAAAATACATCGTTATTCATCGTTCTTTCTAAAACATTCCATAAACCAAGTAGAAAAGTGGGGACCATTTTCTATCTGCTCGTGTTGTGAGGTTAAACTGGTCCGAAAATGGCGATGAAAATTAACCTGGGATAAATTTTATATGGAGACTAATTCGCGTCGACACAGGAGATGAGTATAACAATCACTTTTCATTGTCAAGGAATCGTCTAATCACTTTGAAGACGGGAGAGATGCACATTTGTAAGCCCTTACTGGACGTCTCTGGTGGAGCTGGAATTATTGAACAGTCGAGGTCATATTCGTTGTTCTCTTAATCAAGCAGATCCAGCAATATAATCAGATCTACGCAGTAGGAGTGATACTGTGTTTACGTCCTCCAGTACTGTTTACAACTACGTGGAGATCCGTACTACCCGTGACGTCATATGTTGAACGGAAATGAAAGACTGAAAGCGTGCTAGCGTGAATCGGCCGTAAATCTTACATTGGTCTCGAAAGGACTCGATTGACGCATATCTTGGCCTAAAATATCATCGTGGAGACTTGTGCATTATTTCCCACCTTGATATCTCACATATTTACGTTCGTGAGAGATAAAAACGAAAGAATGATAAATTCGTTGATGACTATGTTATGAGGTTACGGAAGTTTAGAAAAGTTTAAAAAAGAACGAAGAAAGCGCGCCTGCGCACTTCATGATTCCTTAGAGGGGACTTTAAAGACGTGATGATGAGGAAGATCAGAAGCGGTTGACTTTCAGGTGAGGTGGACGTTCGTCGTTTTCCCGACAGCCTTGAAGTCATAGCCAAATAGACACTTCTCTCCCCTTGCTCCTCTCTCTTATATTCCTCTGTTTGTTTGTCTCCCTCGATATATCAATCTACCTACCCTTTTATCTGTCTTTGCCTCTCATTGTTGATCCCCTCAAAGGCAAACCAGCTAACCCTCGTTCGAGAGCGAGGCCAACCATCATGGCGCTGAGCGGGAGGCACCTGAGGGTCGGCGCCGACATCTGGGTGCCGTGGGTCGACCTGCGGCGCCGGGAGGACGGGTCCCTCGGCGCCTCCGGGGTCGCCGCCGCCTTCTTCGACATCATCGCCGCTAAGCTCAACTTCTCGTGAGGAGCGAGTGCACGGTTGGAGCCTTTTGTGTAGGAACGAGAGAAGCAGATCAATAGATGTGATAGATAGATAGAGAGAAATTAAAAGATAGCTTATCTAGGAGAAAAAAGAATTGATAAATACAGCAGGTAATTTGGTTGATCAGATAGATTGACAGATAATAACGCGGTTATCTTGCATATGCATTTCGGAATATTTTCAAAGATTTACGTGAATCCAGGTCTTGTTAGATAGTACAATTTCTTCTCAAATTTAATGTCATATACGAAATATTTAAATCAACAGAAATTTTCTAAATCATCCAGAAAAGATTATATACAGTCACGGTTTTCACATTATTAGTTATTATTTTTCCCTTTAATATTCTCTTCATATAATTTATAGGTTATTTCTCGAATTTTCTGCCCACTAACATCAAACATAGCAACATTAACATTGCTTCTTAGTGTCCATTCACAGCTACTCGACATCTAATTTCTCCCTTGACGTTCACACGCAAGGTACACCTTAGTGATGCCCGAGGACAGGGAGTGGGGTCGAGGCCTTCCCAACGGCTCCTTCACCGGCATGATCGGGATGTGTCAGCGGAAGGTAAGGTCTCCGGAGTGTCTTCGAAGTACGCGAGGTGGTTGTCAGTCTCTCTTCGTATTACAGAAAATAAAATGGTATGGTATAAACAATGTATATATATATATATATTTAAAGATAGATATCAATAGATAATGTGTAAAGGTTTAAAAGAAATCCATACGGGATGGAAAAGTGTAAACTACTCATTTGTGTACAACAGATGAATAGGAGGGTTGTTAAAACGTGTAACTAGACTATAGTGCTATGGAGAAAATTAAGAACGCAGACGCGAATATATAATTCATTCTAATTCTCATATACAAGGCTACTCATCCTCTGATGACTTTAGAAAGAATCAGACAAAAGTTATTTATAAGAACGTCTTAAACACGTTACCGATCACCAGTCCATATCAACGCCAGTGAGGACGAGATCGTAAGAACATCTTTTTAACTCCTGTTTTATCAAGGACCGTATACACATACCTTCAGGAGGTGGACATGGCACTGGGGCCCTTCGGAGTGACGTGGGAGCGCGCCCAGGTTGTGGACTTCTCTTCCACGCTTTATGTCGACGGCTTCGGGATCTTCCTGCCGCGGCCTCGTCAGGAGAGAGACTTAATTGGCTTCACCAACCCTCTCGCTTGGCAGGCAAGGCCGAAGAAGTGTTTTTTATCAAGGACGTGTACACGTATGCTTAATATTTGATGATTTGTCGCTTAGTCTGAAAACATATCAGCATATTTATAACCATCATAAGTTCGAAACGATTAAACAAAGGTCATAGTTGTGAGGCTCTCTTGCTTCCAACAGATTAATTTCTTCCGGAAATTGAACTTCCACAAATATCTGGCAGTAAGGACCAAATACCGTCTCCATGGAATAGAATCGTCACATTTTCTATTTCCTCTCAGGTCTGGGCCGCTCTTGGGGCCGTCCTCCTCTTTACACTCGCCCTAGGTGTTGTCTTGAACTTGCTGGCAAGACGGTGCTTCAGGCCAACAGATGGCTCTGCCGGTGCTGGGGAGGATCAAGCCAATATTGTCTTACGCCCACTCTGGGTCGTGCAGGCTTTGCTCATTGGATGTGAGTTTGGGGCCGTGATCTTTTCAGTGGTGTAGGGCAACCAACTACTCTTTGATAGTCCTTTTAGAGTAATGAATGGCCAATGTTGCAATTAATAATGACATGCGGCTTATGTAACTAAGAACAGGTATATAGATAGATAGATAAATAAATAGAAAGATAGATAAATAGAAAGATAGATAGATAAATAGAAGATAGATATAGATAGATAAATAGAAAGATAGATAGATAAATATATAGATAGATAGATAAATAGATAGATAGATAGATAAATAGAAGGAGAGATGAATAGATAGATAGAAAAATAAATAGAAAGATGGATGGATGGACGGACGGCTAGATGGATGGATGAATAAACTGAGTGAAAGATGGATTGATAGATGTAGAAATAGATAGAACTATAGACAGAGATACACAGTAGGTATAGACAGCCAGATAAGTAGGTAGATAGACTTATAGAAAGATAAAAAAAAATAAACAGGCATAGATATACATATACCATAGCTATCCATCTACTTAAACATACACATACATATATATACGCACACAAACAAACGCTCACCTAATATGTATGCACGCTTGAATGCATACATATACCATAACTATACATCTGCTTAAACATATACATACACACAGACGCACACCTATATACATGCACGCTGAATGTATGCATATACCATAACTATACATCTGCTTAAACATACACATACATATGTACACACAAACGCACACCTCCTGTATACATGCACGCTTGTATGTGAGTCTCCCGTTAAGACAGCCATCGAGAAGCTTCCGTCACGCCCCAGCAGTCGCGTGCTCCTCGCCGCTTGGCTCCTGGCCGGGCTCATCCTCAGCTCGGCTTACAGGGGCGTGCTCACCTCTCTGCTTGCCGTGCCCAGGGTGACCGTGCCCGTCGACTCTCTCGAGGATCTGGTCAGCTACGGCAAGATCCCCTGGGCCAACGAGAAGGGCACGTCGCTGCATCAGCTGTTTGGGGTGAGGCCGCCAACATGGGTTAGCAGAAGACGCTGTTTTTTTTATCTTTTTTTTCGAATTCCAGCCTCCCCTGCCCCCCTCCCCCCTCACTGACTGGCACGTCCCCTGACCCCTCCCTCCCCCCTCCTCTCCCATTCCTCAAATATTGCATTTTACTGGCATGCTAATGTTTGCGCTTCTTTTTGTGAAAACGGTTTGTCAGAGTCCGCCATACCTCATAGCTCTCCAATGGTTAGTTAAAAGCGAAATAAATGTGCTAGACATCTAACGTCATATAGCACTATAGGAAGGTATAATAAAGGGTGATGTCAGGTGATAGTTGCTATGCGTCAAGTATCTAGAGTAATGTTGAAAGGTTGAAGATGGGGAAGGGGTTGATGAGGGAAAGGGTTATGGTGGTTTAGGTAAGGGAATTAGATGATAGTTCAATATAATTATCCCTTTTCTTGAGCCTTCGCCTTCCCCTTAGCCGCCCTTCGTTCTCCCCGAGGGCGGCGCACTCCCGGGTTAAAAACCACCTGCCTAAGACGAGGGTTACTATTATTATGAGTTGAACTGGAGATAGCTGTTATCATTATCATAATAATGATGATGATGATAGTGATGGTGATGGTATGATTATTCTCATTCATTATTGATATTGTTATCATAACTTATTTTATTATCATTATCATCATCATCATTAATGCGTTCATTGTCATAGTTGTTAATATTATCAGTTTTTAATCATCGTCATGGTATCATTGTTGTTGAAATTACTATAATTATAATTACTATTGCTTTTTTTCTTTGTAATTATTTCATTTCTGTTGTGGCTGTTGCTATTACTATTGTTACTGTTATTAGAATAAAGCAGGTAGAAATAGCAGATTTTTCAAAGGAGACAATGCTACCACACATAATACCAAACGTCACCAATAAACAAGGCAGCAAATTAAGTGATAAACAATGAAAAGTATTTTTCCACATTGTTTTAGTTACGAAAATAGACATTTGCTAAACGATACATAGATATGATTTCTTCCCCATCATTTGTAACAAAAAGAGACATTTGCTAATAAATTTGAAAAAAAAATGCACTTTTTACGTTAACGAAGTGACATTTGCTTATTGATGAAAATATATTTCTCCACTGTCCTTTGTAACGAAAAGAGACATTTGCTAATGATTTTTAATATATATATATATATATATATATATATATATATATATATATATATATATATCTGTCCATTCTTAAGGTAACGAAAAGACATATGGTAACTGATAAGAATATAGGATTCCCCCCCGAAACGAAATTAGACATTTGCCAATAATTTGAAAAAATGCACTTTCGCTTTTACGAAGAGACACATGCTAATTAATTTTTAAGAAATATTATTTCTCCACCATCTCTTATAACGAAAAGAAACATTTGTTAATAATTGAAAGGTATAATTTCTAAGGTAACAAAGAGACACATGCTAATTGATAAAAACGATAATATCCCCCCTCCCATCCTTTGTAACGAAGAGGGTAGGGCACTAACACAACATCCCTCACCAGGACGCTACTTCAGGCCTGTACAAGACGATCCACGACGAAGGAACTTTGGTCGTGAATGCTTACGAGGCGAGAGAGAGGATCAAGAAGGAAAGCATGGCTGTCCTCTGTGACTTCTTTACCATGAGGAAGGTACGGGGGTTGTATGAGTATTTTTTTTTAGGGGGGAGCCTTGGGGTGTGGAATGATATGGTACATTCTGGGACTCAGATGAATTACGTGAAAAGGAGATTTTGCAGTATTGTTTAGTCTCATTGCATGTTCGTAGTTATCTTCTGTATGTAAAGGCTCTCTGAATAGGACTAACATAAATTTAAATGTGATATTGTGGTGGTTAGTGTTTTCGACGTTCCTACTTCTTTTGTAGGTTTAATTTGTCTGCCTGCTTACCGCTCTATCTCTTTATCTGCCTATCTGTATATTGATCTATCTGTCTATCTAGCTATCTCTTCCTCCCCCTCCATACATCCCTCTCTGTCTCTATATATCTGTATGCCCTCCCCCAGCCCTCGCTCCCACTCTCCCTATGTTTCTGTCTGACTGACACTTTATCTATCTATTTATCTCTCCCTCCCTCAATCCCTCTCTCTCTCTCTCCCTCCCTCCCTTCATCTCTGTCTCCCCCTCCCTTTGTCTCTCTCCGTCTCTCTCCCCCTCCCTTCGTCACACTCCCCCTCCCTTCATCTCTGTCTCCCCCTCACCTTCCCTTCGTCTCTCTCTCTCTGTCTCTCTCTCTTTCCCTCCCCCTCCCTTCATCTCTCTCTCTCCCTCTCCCTCTCCAAGATCATGAGTGACGACTTCACACAAACGGGCGCCTGCAACTACTACATCGCCGCCGAGCCCATCAAGTCGGCCCCGCTCGCCTTCGCCTTCCCCAAGAGGAGCCCGCTGGTGCGTCACTTCGACACGTGGTGAGAGGAACGGAAATACTGTACCTTCTTTTCCGTGGGGTCGAGAGAAGAAAGTTTGGGTCGCGTGCTGTCGATAATGTGTGCTAAGAGATGTGGCGAGAGCGGGACTGAATTTGCATTATAGTTCGAGAGATCTGTGATACTTTTTTGTGATGAATATATGTAAGCTATATACTGTGTGTGTGTATGTATATATTTATATGTTTATATATATATATATATATATATATATATATACATATATATATATATATATATATATATATATATATATATATATATATATATATATATATATGCATATATATATATACATATATATATATATTTATAATTATACAATATATATACATACATATACATATATATATACATATACATACACATATATATATATATATATATATATATATATATATATATATATATATATATATATATATATATATATATATATATGTATGTATGTATGTGTGTGTGTGTGTGTGTGTGTGTGTGTGTGTGTGTATGCTTATATATGTGTATGTGTGTGTGCGTATATATATATATATATATATATATATATATATATATATATATATATATATATATATATATATATTGGATATATCTATATTTATTCCTTTATATATTCATTTTTCATGCATATCCTCGGAACAACAGGATGGCCGCGCTGGTGGAGTCCGGGATGGTGAGCCGCAGCGTCCTGGCACTGACCTCGAACGCCACGGCCTGCCTGGTGGCTCCGGGGAAGGAGGAGGGCGCCGAAGGGTCACTGGCGTTCACCTTGTTTGACCTCGCCGGCGGCTTCTTGCTTCTGGCTGGAGGCGAGTGATCGGCTGAGGTTGGAGGCGAAGGGTTGGGCTTCTAGGGGAATTTTTTTTCCTTCTATTATCATTATAATTATAATTAACATGATTATAATTATAATAATAGTTATAACTGTGATAATGATTATAATTATAATAATAATTATAATTATAATAATTATGATAATATAATTATTATGATTATAATTATTATGTTAATTATAGTCAGTTATTAGTCTTATTGTTATTTTCATTATAATTCTTATCATGATTATTATTGCTATTATTATCATTGTTAATATTATTGTTACTGTTATCATTATTGTTACAATTTGTATTGGTATTATTATTATTATTATTATCACTTTAAAGATATTTATGGTTATTATTGTCATTTTAAAGATTTTTATGGTTCTTATTATCATTATAGAAATTATCAAATTATATGATTAGTATGTCCGTTATTCTTACCATCAGTACTACTACTACTATAATTTCTATCATGACCATTATTAGTTAATATTATCATCATTCTTAGATTATTATTAATAATATTATATTTATCATTTTAAATATTAATATTACTATTATCATTATCATTGTTATTATTATCATGATTATGATAATTCTTATTTTCATTATTATTTGATAATACTAATAATATTACTATTAATAATAGTAATAATGATATTAATGATGCTGCTGATAATAGTAATAATATCAATAAGCAATATTATCACCAATATTCATATTTGTTTTTATAATAATAATAATAATAATAATAATAATAATAATAATAATAATAATAATAATAAAAATAATAATGATTTTTTTTAAAGTATGAGTATTATCATCATTATTATTTTTTTATCATATTATAATGATCATTATCATTACTATCATTATTACTACACACGCACGCGCGCACGCAGACGCACACAAACAAACACGCACACACACACACATATACATAACCACGCACACACACACACATATACACACACACACACACACACACACACACACACACACACACACACACACACACACACACACACACATATATAAACACGCACACAAAGAAAGAATGAAAACCTATCGTGTCATAACGCGCTTACTGTGCTCTGTTCCAGGTCAGCTGTTGGCCGCTGCAGTCCTTGTGGGCGAGAGACTCAGAGGCTTTCTTCGCAAAAATTAGTTTCTCTGCCTATGAAGAATTTGCTAAAAAAATGGCTCTTCGATTAACACGAAGAAAATGTTGATTAGTTTTCTGCCTTGGTATCCCACGACTTTGATTTAGTTAGCCTAAAATATTGTATATGTGTAGGGTCCACGTAGCCCTCCAAGTTAGTTTTGGTAGGTCGGTATATATTCATTCTAGGACGCATCTTTATGAAAATTATTATACTCGAAAATGAAATGTCAGGTCTGGAAACTAGCACCCTTAAGAAAGGGACTTTTCTATACATGTAGACAAAAATATTGTATATCAAAAATGTTTTACTCCGGAACGATTACACAGGTTTTGTGTTAAACCAGTTTATTTTTTTTTAAATACTTTAATAGCATATATTTGGTATCATATATGCAAATGTACACACAAAAGGGACTTTAGCTTCCGATTCAATGCTGCCATCAGAGACCTTGTTCTCTGGTCACTGTTAGCATTAGGACCTTGTCACTGTAGGCACTCGTCTCGTATTGTTTAGTTATAACGATGCGCAGACACACTTTGCTCTTGGCTCCTGTATATAATCACAAGGTGTCTAAAGAGCTGTCCAGGAAGGTACCTGAAATGAGGGACTGCAAAAAGGAAGGGACGAGTCACTCCATTGTGAGGAAACCCATTTGTTCAACTCTTCATTTCCTTATGAACTTGACCTGGGGGGCAAATAAAACAAATAAAAGTAATTGTTTATATTCATTATATATTACTATTTAATTTTTGTTAAGAGTTGTATTTACAGATATTCTGAATTAAACGAAAATTCTGGCGTTGAGAGATCTGATGCCACCACTGTATTTTGAGCAAATCTGCCATTCTTAATGAGACCTACAACTGAAAGAGTAACACTTACCTTGATTTCCACAAAAAGGACAAAGGAACAATTCAGAGTGAGATTAATGAATATCCGCATTGCACATAATGTCATAAGATAAAAAATCAGGTTCCTTGATACTTGCTTAGCTATAGATTAACTAATATACAAACATATTCATGTGGAAGGCCGTTACTAGTGAGCATACTCGCCACAAACGGAGGGGGTACTTCTAGACAATTTTTAGTCATTTGTTAGCTATAATCATTTCATTTTGGATACAAAATAGGTATTATTTACATATTTATGTCTTTATTTATTTCATGTATACAAGCTTTATCGCATAAAATTATTTTGGGTTCTGGTCTTCTGTATCCTTTACATCTTCCTTAATTATGCTGTTTTAAAAAAACTGCTGGTTTCCTATCAATTTCTTGTATTTTGATATGGTGTTCTTCCTGGCTGATTCTTGAACATGGTTAGTTGGCAATGACGTCTAGTTCTTCTGCATATTATGTCTTTATTTTCCAGTCTTTATTCTTGCTTCTTCAATCCATTAATATTATACTGCCTTGTATTTCTAAGTGGCATTAAAACTAGTCACATTTTTTTTCTGGATATGGTTAGTGTTAACTTCCAGTCATATATTTTATTACTGAAAAGACTATCTAGCTCATTGTACATTCGTTAACTGCTTGACCATTTCACTGAAGGTAATACTGGATTAACTATTCATCAAACTGGACAGTTTCTTCTGTATTTTGAATAGTCTGTGGATTAATCCAAAAGTTATGAGTAATTTTTTAAAAGCTATTACATACAACGCACTAAAATTATTGTATTGTAAATCTTGGATAATGAAATACAAAGTAATATAGCCATAATTGTAATATATTTACACGAGATTTCATATATACAAAAAATTCTTTTCCTAAATGCAAGACATTCACATTATAAATACTGTCTTGACAATCTATAGATAATCATATCTCTAAGACAGTACATGTTCTACCAAAATCCTGAACAGTAAAATCAGCTCCTTTATCATAATTATAATAATAATTATGATAATTATAATAATAAAACAAATAATAACAATCACAATCATAATCATAATAATAATAACAATAATAATGATAAACATTTAGCTTGATTTAAAATCAGTGTTTTTTGTGGTCGTCATTATTAAAATCATAAGCTGATGCTAATGATAATGATAATGATAATGATGATAATAATAAAGACAATAATAATAAAAAAAAATAATGAAAACATCAACAACACTACATTATAATAATGACAGTGCCATCTATTATTATATAATATACGAAGATAGCTCTGCAACCTTCACTAGTAACAAACTAGAGGAATTGAAAATAAAAATATATCATTAACCACACCTAATTTAACCATAATTACTTTAAGTTAGGTAGACAATTAACAATTCACCTTGAGTGATGTATTTCTCAACATGCAAACAAACTTTGAACTTTGTAAGCCTCACATAACTCCTGTGAGATGAACTATGAAATTTTGAGATCTTCCTTGAATTTGCCACAAAATTGCATCTTCTCAGAAAACATAAGCCTACTGCATAATAATGGATGAACACTTTAAACAGATTTACATAAATAAAATTTGAGATTTCTTGCACACTGATGAAGGTCTGATGATGAATTACCAACCTGCTTCAATCTTAACTCTCAATGCCGCAAGTTTGAAATGACGGCCTGAGAAAAGTCAAAGGTGGTAGAGTGTCCTCCCATATCCTTGGTTCGTACCTGGGGCGGAAGGATTAAAAACAAAAAGAGGGATTGAGATCTATGTCTGTGGGCAAGTTACAGCAGTATGCTAGGAAAGATCAAGAAAAAGAAAAAATGGAAATATTAATAAATAAAAATAAGATGTCTACCACTATATTTTCCTCTGCTGAGTCTTTAAATCATGCAGCATTCAGTACATTCTTGACTAGATGTCCATAAAAGGATAATTATCTATAAACTATTATGGTAAATAAATGCATTTTTCCTCTAATATGAGATCATAAACATATTCATACTTTTACACGGTAAAAAATAAATTATCTATTCTTACTCAGAAAAAAAAAGAGCTATCTTGAATGGATCCTGTACAAACACTTAAGGTTATAAACAAACATCGAAACAGTTTGGAATTTCAAAGAATTGAGAGATCAAGTCTTTAGGTAGATATTATTTGGTTCTAAGTGTTTACTTAGATTTTTTTCTTATTTTTTGTGTAACAGTAACCTGACTATATTAGTTGCCGTGCACTAAACTCAAACTATTTTTGTGATTAAGTAAAAACACTATCCACACTAGTTAATAAATAAAGGAGCTACTGCTCATCCACACCTCTAGACAAGCTTTACTGTCACAATTCTGCCCTCACAGATATGATAATCTAAGGTGTAGCAGTGATATATACAATATAATACTATCATCTTTTACGTCTGCACTTCACTATTGTTATGAATACTAGTGTCATTGTGATATTAAGTCCTTCTGGCCTTTACACGCCTCACTCTCACTGTTGGAGGTTGGCGATGACTGCATTTGCGAAGGCTGTGGTTGTGGCAAAACCACCCATATCCTTCGTCCTCACCTACAGCCGGGCAAGAAGCAAACAAAAGTGAAGTCAGTATGAGTGTGAGACAGTTGAATATGAGTGCCTATGAGAGTAAGTGTATATATATATATATATATATATATATATATATATATATATATATATATATATATATATATATATATATATTATATATATATTTGAAGAGTCTACCTATGAATGAGTGAATTCATTTGCCATTTTTAAACAGACCCATGACTGTTTCCCACTAGTGTTTTTGCATACTGTTTTGATTACAAACCAAGAGTTCATTTGATGAACACATTTAATCAAAACTCATGCACCCAAAATATTCCCAACAAAAAGGTAGAATTCAGTTTTTCTTGTAATAAAGGATTAAACCTCACTGGACTTGCTGCATGTATTTCATTCAACTAGGAAACAGTGAATTATGGCTAGGTAAGGATTCCAGGGAACCCCAAATTGTGATGGACAATTTCATTATACAGACAGGGCTTCTCATAATTTAGTCTGTTCTAATGGGGGTAGGCTGTATAAAATCATAGTTGGAAACTATTCAATACAGCACCATTATAAGACAGCTGAGAGTACATGCATCACTGAATGTGCCTAAGTATGCAATGAATGTTTTTTTTTCTGTGGTGACTCCAGCATCTTTTCTCTGTGATAGATCATTACTACATGGTTGCCAACATGAAGCCAAAGCAATGTGCAGAATGCAATGGCACAGAGTTACAGACACATATAGCAACTGTCAAAATTAACAAAAGGTTACAAGACAAGTTTATCAACCTTGTAACTACATGTATATTT
Organism: Penaeus vannamei; assembly: GCF_042767895.1. Taxonomy (NCBI): domain Eukaryota; kingdom Metazoa; phylum Arthropoda; class Malacostraca; order Decapoda; family Penaeidae; genus Penaeus; species Penaeus vannamei. Next base: position 23,828,822 of record NC_091572.1, read on the forward strand.
CCAGGATAGGTTTACTTCTTCCATTTACTTGGAGTATGCTATAATCAGCAATACCTATATATAACTTGAAATGATTTAGCAAATATTGCCATTTATGAAGCATTCTTCTTAACTACGAATCTGTAATAGAATACAAGTTTTATAAAATGAGCATTAAATATAAGTGAAATGCAACTGAAGAACAACTTAATGCTATAGGAACTACACTTTTGTCAGGTCAGCTCCAGTTTTAGGTATTAAATCAAAAACTGATAATAAAGCTATCCTAATATCACCTACATGATTCTAGCCCATAGACCATAAACAGGGTAGGTTACTGAACTACTTATATAATCTATATCTCATACAAATCTTACCCAACTCTATTTATCCTATGTCACTGTCAACTCCCTTAAATTCCCTAAAGAAAACTAACCCAACTTTTCCCCTGAAACTCTAAAGAGAGTGACTGACCATTATATCATACCAAACAACCAAGTACACTTGAGCTTAATTCTTCAGAGGAATCAAGATACCCTAAACTAACATTTCCTCCCTGAGAATCCTTTTCTTCACCTTTGTAAAATACAAATAGAATCTAGACAAATCTCTATCTGAAATCATCCCCTAAAAAAGAAACTGAAAAGTAAAATAATCAAAATACTAATAGCAAACTAGAGTGTTCCTCACCTTCCCGACTCGAATGACTCGGTCAACTGAATTCCTGATCATGTCGCCATAGTACTGCAAGTTGATGTGGTTAAGCATATTTGCCGAGGCAAGCAACATGGCGGTTGGGTTGGCGACATTCTTACCTACGGCTTCACTGAAGGTGTGACGTGCACCCTGGAATACAGCAAGGGAATGAGGTAAATTTAGAAATACATGATATTGGATGACAGTTCTATCTTTGGTAGAGGTTAAATCTTTAATAATCTTCTTTTTGATAGTGATGGAACAAAAACAATAATTGTATAGTTGTCATCAACATTACATTGATAATCTATTTTTGGAATACATATACATATATATACATACATATATAGAAACCTATATACAGACATAAATAATATATAACATATAATGTATAATGAATGTATATAAAATATATATATATATATATATATATATATATATATATATATATATATATATATATATATATATATATATATATATATTATATATATATATTATATATTATATATATATATATTATATATTACATATTACATATTATATATTATATATCATATATCATATATATCATATATCATATATAATATATCATATATCATATATCATATATCATATATCATATATCATATATCATATATCATATATCATATATCATATTCTATATTCATATTTATATTTATATTTATATTTATATTTATATTTATATTTATATTCATATTCTATATTCTACATTCTATATTTTATATTTTATATTTTATATTTTATATATATATATATATATATATATATATATATATATATATATATATATATATATATATATATATATATATATATATATACTGCTATGAATTTTTCAAATATATGGAAGAAGAAAAACTCTCTCAAAGAACGTACTGGCTCAAACACCACAGAGTCGCTAGAATATGATGCTCCAGCCACAACTCCAGCTCCCCCTACAAGACCAGCTGCTAGGTTGTCAATGATGTTGCCATAGAGGTTGGGTAGCACCAAGACGTCAAACTGGTGCGGATTGGAGACCATCTGCATAGTGCAGTTGTCCACAATCATGTTGGAGAACTCGATGTTTGGATACATGGCTGCCACCTGTTGTAGGGTTTAAGGTGTGGAAATGGTGCATAAGTCAGGTATTCTCCTAAATATATCCCAAGATTTGAATAAATTGTATGAGATGGATAAAAAAATTATGAATAAGTTTCATAATAAAATCTATCTTTCCTTAAAAATATCTTGTGATAAGATAACTGACTGCTTTCCATAAAAAAAAACTATGAAATTCTTATATCATAACCTAATCACACAATTTTTTTATCAGAAATACAAAGAGCTTACCTCTTCACACTGCTTCAGGAAGAGACCATCACCAAGCTTCATGATGTTGGCCTTGTGCACTGCTGTCACCTTCTTGCGGCCATGCTTGGTAGCATAGTCGAAGGCGAACTTGGCAATGCGCCTACACTTCTGGCGGGTCATGATCTTCAGACATTCAACCACTCCTGCAACGCTCTCATGCTCTAGGGCTGAGTATTCACCCTCAGTCTGCTCACGGATGACCACCATGTCGATATTCTTGTGCCGAACATTAATGCCATCTAGTGACTTTACATGAACGACATTGGCATACAAGTCCAACTCATCCCTGCAATTTCATTTAGGAACTATCTTTAAGATCTGGTAAAAATGGGAAAACATGAATCCTAATTATCAATGACCCCTTCATTATCAAGTGCACTTGGAAAAAGATTTATATTTTATCAAACCCCCTAAACTGTTTCAAGATATTTTTCTCAAATGAGTTAGAGCAGTTTGGAACAATACTAAATAGAAAATATCATTACATAAATCAACTGTAATTCTAGCAATGGTTAGACATATAAACCCAACAGCCCCTTAAACCTTGCATGCCCTTACCTGAGCTTCATGTTAAGAGTCTTGAGCTCACCATCTGAGCTGTGGTCAGGGGTGGCCAGAATACCCTTGAGGCAGAGGCGGTTCCGCTTGATGCTATCCACGACATCATCAAGGCTCTCTGACCTCCTGGCATAAAGCTCAGTAAGGTAGTGCTCCTCAAAATCCACCGGGACGCCAGCGTTCTGGAAGACATCGAGGACCACTTGGCACAGCTCAGGCCCCACGCCATCACCAGGGATCAAGGTGGCTGTGGTCCTGCCCTCCGGCTTGCTCACAGGAGCTTGCTATTAAGAGGAGAAGGATTAGCTTCATTGGATTTTACTCTAATTATTTTTTTCCCTGCAACTTTAAGACAGCCTAGCATAATAACACATGACTATACAAAGATATAGATAGTGGGCATCTGATAGAGAGAGAAGTAGAGTGGGAGAGAGGAAGGGAGGTAGGAGGGAAAGGAAGAGAAAAAGGGGAAAGAGAAAGATATCAAGATTTGAAGCCTATTAAAGTATTCTGAATTATCTTGTACTTAATCTTAACAATTATTACTCTATATTTTTTGCATTACAGCTAATATAACTCAATACTACAAAACTGTCAAAGAAATTACCCTAATAAAAACTACATGAATAACTGTCTTCTATTTGACTGTATTTTAACATTTTCATAAAACAAAAACACAATGGCAGTATATCTTGCTCTATCCACTTTCACATTACTCTCATCTATTTCAAACCTTGAGAACAAGTACTAATGTTAATGATTTCATAAATGCAGTGAATAACCCACTTGATACAATCAACTGCTTTTCAACAGCTCTATCTGCTTTGAATGAATGTAGTTAAACTGAAGATAGAATGTGGTATAAAAGTATAAAAAGTGAAGCACTCAAATAAAATATAAAATTTCCTAGACTAACAACAGTCTAGATAGGGAAGCAAGCAATATGAGCTAAATAAAAGC
>NC_091572.1:23844891-23852391 GCF_042767895.1 Penaeus vannamei
CACTTCCGATTGACAGCCCTTTCATTCTGACGCGTTATCAAAACAAATGAATATCCCTGAATTAAAATGTAGGCCTACCCATTCCCATATATCCGATTTTATGAGGTTAAATATAACAAATCATCGAATATAATATAAACAGAAGAATGTTGCTAGAATTTCTCAGACTTTTTCACTTGAAATATTCTTTATTTCATAAAATAGCTGATATATTCTCGATTTAGAAAGACGAGAAGTTTAACAATATGAGTAAAATTGTTCGTCTTATAATCATTTATTATTAATAAGTAAAACTTTTTATTCCCATAATCTCCATTATCTCCTTTCGTTTTCAGTTAATTTCAATTTCTTTGAATATGATTTTAAGAAAATTATAGAATCAGATACCGTGAAAAAATTATTTATCTGATAAGATATTAAGCGGAGTTCCTGGCCAACGCCCGCATTCGAAGGATCGTGACCAGTACGGTACGCGACCGACGCCGTTGCCATGGTGACGGCAAGGTCTATATAAGTACTTATATAGACCTAGGGTGACGGTACACCGCTTGCCTTAGCAAGCGCAAGTCAAGCCATCTACGGAGGTCGCTTGAGAAAGCAAGCGAAATGCTTGAGTTCGCAAAAAAAACGCTTGAGATTTCAGGCAAGAACTTTCCCTGCTTAAAACGCTTTATAAGCGTTTTAATAATTAATAATTTTAATAAGTTTTAATAAGTTTAATATAATAAATTTTCCATATATATATACTATATCACACACACACACACGCACGCACACACACACCAGACACACACACCAGACACACACACACACACACACACACACACATGTGTGTATATATATATATATGTATATTATATATATATATATATATATATATATATATATATATATATATATATATATATATATATATATATATATATATATATATTTGTTTGTGTGTGAGCGTGTGCGTACATGTATGTGTATGTGTGCGTGTGTGTGTGCGTGCATGCATATGTATGGGGGGCGTGTGTGTACGTGCAAGTATGTGCATGTGTGAATGTGGTGTGAAATTTAGAAATCCACAACTGACTGAAGAAAGTATTCACGTACAGACCAGCTGTGCAAAACACTGGCAGGATATCACAAGCGTGATCACGGGGCCCCTGCGAGAGTGCCCGTGATAGCGAGTAAGTCTTGTGATAAAAGGACCAAGACATACTGGTTCTTAGTGGTCGTTCTTGTAAATTAAGGGTGTTGTTTGTTATTTTTTATTTATTAGAACACTTAGAATTTTCGAGAGGTCTTAGTTTTCAAGTGTTAACTCTCGTATTTTCATAAGAATACGAGTTCTGAGTTTTCATTTTAGGAATTATGATTTCATTGTTTTGCACTTGTGGAATGATTAATTAACCTGAAAGCAGACCTGAGATGTGCTTTACATTACAACAATGGTAGTGACGAATATATTGATAAGAGAAATCTTCTCAAAGTTATCAGTGGTACTTTCTTTGGCAAAGGTGGGTAAATCCTTTTTTACCTCCGCTAAGGATTTGATGTGACTGTTATCGTTGGTTAGTTTGTTGGTTAGAAGTTTAGCAGGATAACTCAAAAAGTTACGTACAGATTTTTATGATTTTTTACCAGAGGTTGACCAGATCATAATTCGGGTCCAGTTTTTTTAATGTAATTCTTCGTGTGAATATTCTTATTGCATGTGACCTTATTGTCTTGGTATAGGTATGTACTTTCTGAATGCATCTAGGTGTGAATATATTTGTACTGAGGTGTTAGGATTGAAACAAGGAATTTGGCTATTTGGAAACTGCATGTTTCTATGGCAGATCATATGGGACGTAGAGGAATTCCGTCCTTATGTACATAATTCCAGGTCTTGATCCCTTTTCAAGTTTTCTAGTTTGTATGGCCCCATGTTTAAATATTTATGTTATTATTTTATGGTGATTCCTGTATTGGACTTTCTCCCAATAGATTAGCTTTATAGACATGTTAATTAATCCGAAACGTCGCTTAATAAATATGATGTTCCATCCCTGGTGTTTCTCTTCCTGATACGAATACGCTTCCCATCACACACACACACGCACACACACACACACGCACACACACACACACACACACACGCACACACGCACACACGCGCACACACACACACACACACACACACACACACACACACACACACACACACACACACACACACACACACACACACACACACACACACACACACACACACATATATATATGTATATATATATATATATATATATATATATATATATATATATATATATATATATATATATGCATATTATCAACTGTAAATAGGAAGATTTGGGAGAGGAAGAGGGTGGTAAAGCGGGGAAGGGAGAGGCAGAGGGAGAGGCAGCGGGGAGGCGAAGGGCACAGGGAGGGCGAAGGACGTGTGGAATTTTCACAGGTCCCGCTGTGTAGTAATGGTAATCATGATTGTGATAGTTATGATCATGTAAATAATGGCAGGAATAATAGTGATAATAATTATGACGATAATGCTAATGATGATAGTATTAATGATAATAATCATGATAATGATAATCGTGATAATAATAATAACAATGATAATAATAATAGTGATAGTATTAACAGTGACAATAATAATGATAATAATTATGATAATAATTATAATAATAACAATGATAATGATGATAGTGATAGTAATAACAGTGACAGTGATAATAGTGATGATAATGATGATGGTGATTATACTAATAATGCCAGTAGTAATGATAAAGATAATGATAATAATAAACAAATATAATAATATAATAACTAGAAGCACTCAGAGAGCGCATACCTCTAGGGTCATTGATGCAATAAAAATATTCACTTCAAGAATTGAATCAAAATCACATTTCCCTAAGTACACTGGTGACATCCGTAAACATAACCTAGGATGCAATTAACGTAATCATAATAATAATAGCTCCCCTCGTATGTAAGGCTAACTGATGCAATCATAAAAAAATCTCGGCTCCAGATCACGATCCGTGTCATCAACAAAATCTAATGACATCTAAGTTAGGCTAAGACACACCTCTGGTAAAAATCTCATAAAAATCTTTGAGTTATCCTGCTAACCTACTAACCAACAAGCTAACCAGTGCTAACAAACACATAAGATCTTTAGCGGAGATAGTGAAGGATTTATCCACCTTTGCCAGAGAAATTACCACCGACAACTAAACCCATGCAATCGTTTAAAAAATCCTGGATCCGGGTCACCACCTAAGTTTGATGGCATCTAAGTTAGGCTACGGCACACCTGGTAGAAATCTCATTAGATTATAACTTTTTGAGTTATCCTGTTAAACAAACGAACAAACTAACTAACCAACGCTAAACCACAACATAACCTCCTCGCCGGTGATAGTGATAATGATGATGATAATACAATAATGAATATGATAATGATATATTAATAATGATAACAATATCAATAATGACTTTAATGATTATAACAGTAATGATAAAACTGATAATGATGATAGAAACAATAATAATAGCATTAATAGTGCTAATGGTGATACTAAAAACAAAAACAATAACAATAGAGTGACCATAATTGCAATTGACTATATTAGCAATATAGAAGAAAATAATATTGATGATGATAACAAAACAGCAGCAAAAATAAATGTAATTATATCACCTCCCAATAACAACAATAACAACAGTTACAAATATAACAAAAACGATGAATAAACGAATATACACCCCAAATATTAAGAAAAAAATGGTCCGTAATCACGGTCATGAAAGTCCATTAACGAAATCGATCAATCATTATGATGCTCCGCGTACGAATGAGCGAAGCCGGTTAACGAAATCGGCTGTTAACGGTCTCTGGGGCATCGGGCATTAGGCCTTATGGGTGAAAGTTGATTCTTTTTCTTTTTTTCTGCCTGTATCTATGTCTGTCTGTCTCTGTGCGTCGCTCTGTGTGTGTGTGAGTGTGTGTATGTGTGTGTGTTTGTGTGTTTGTCTGTTTGTCTCTATCTCTGCTTGTCTGTTGTTCCCTCTGTCTATTCTCTCTCTCTCTTTCTCTCTCTCTTTTCTCTCTCTCTGTCTCTCTCTCTCTCTCCCTCTCTCTCTCTCTGTCTCTCTCTCTCTCTCTCTCTCTCTCTCTCTCTCTCTCTCTCTCTCTCTCTCTCTCTCTCTCTCTGTCTGTCTGTCTGTCTGTCTGTCTGTCTGTCTGTCTGTCTGTCTGTCTGTCTCTCTCTCTCTCTCTCTCTCTCTCTCTCTCTCTCTCTCTCTCTCTCTCTCTCTCTCTCTCTCTCTCTCTCTCTCTCTCTCTCTCTCTCTCTCTCTCTCTCTCTCTCTCTCTCGCTCTTTTCTTCTTCTTTTTTTCCTATATCGAGATCCTTTCCAATTTGCTATAAGCACGTTTTAGGTAAAGTTGGGTTGGGGTAAAAGGTCGGGGGTAAGAAGAGAGGGAAGGATTTAAGGTGGGAATGAAGGAAGGATGGGGGGTCGTGGAGGAAAGAAAGGGAGAGGGGGAGAGGGGAATGGGGGATGGTTGAGAAGGGGAGAGGCGGGAAGGTAGCAAAGAAAAGGGAGATGTGTGAAAGTGAAAGGGGGAGAGAGAGAGAGAGAGAGAGAGAGAGAGAGAGAGATGGAGGGAGGGATGGGAGGGAAAGAAAAAAAAAGATGGAGAAAATGAGAAACAAATATGAAGCTAAACAAGAAAAGGAAAAGAAAATACAATTTACAATCATTCTATTTACCCGCTAAGAATTACAAACAAATATATGAATAAACAAAGATAAAGTATAACATCGAGGATTTGCAACTAGTGTTACTGTTCTTATTCTTAGACTCAAAAGGTTCAGTTAAAATAGAATTTCTTATACTAATAGTTATTAAACTTTATACCAGTCGACAAAGCTTACTACACCGCCAGATTTGTTGGCATTTTCGCTTTTATTACACATAGTAAAAAAGAGTATAAATGCAGCTACTACGAAAGCCATCCGAATCAAATACCATTCAATCCCTTTCCCGCCATCAAATTCCCTTATAACATTAAGAAAGGGTTTCGCGCACCATGCGGCCTCAGGCAAGGGAGTTAGAGGTTGCGGTGACCCACGAGCGCAAAGGAACACCCGAATTGCGTGCAGTTTCTGTGTGAAAGTTCCGTGTATGACTTCCATGGGCGGATTGGTTGTTGCGCAGTGAGACGGCATGGGCTCTCTCTCTCTCTCTCTCTCTCTCTCTCTCTCTCTCTCCCTGTCTCTCTCTCCCTCTCTCTCTCTCTCTCTCTCTCTCTCTCTCTCTCTCTCTCTCTCTCTCTCTCTCTCTCTCTCTCTCTCTCTCTGCAAGTTTACGTATACGTATATATACGTTTTAATGTGCTCCTGTATGAATATATGCATGGATATGTGTGCATATTTTATAAGTGAAATAAACCAAATAGAAAACAAAAACAAAAAGTAATTCCACTAATATAATGTCACCAAATATAGCCCAAAAACCGACCTTCAATCTAAAAAAAGTTTTTCCTTTTGTTTACTTTATTATTATTATTTTCTTTTTAGTTTTGTTTGTTAACTCTTAGTAACTTTCTCTCATTTTTACGTGTGATTTATACAAAAAGTCAAATATCGACATTGAGGATATACAATTTAATAATTGGGAGAGTGAAATACATTCCATAAAATAAACAAATGTCTGCGGTTGAGAGTGCGACCTTAAAAACTTTATTTATATTCTATTTTCAGACTTTTCATATATATTTTCGCTACAAGTAATCATGAACCTGGGATGAAAATATTATAGAAGATAATGAAGCGGAAAATGATAATAGAATCTTGAAAATAAATACGATGAACGTGCAGATGAGTAGATAGTGATAAGAGAAAGAAAAGAAAAGCGTGTCAATTAAAAAAAAAAGAGAAAAGAAAAAAACAAGAAAGTTAGGAAAGAGTGATATTTTCACAAAGGATAAATATCATCAGTAACTTTCATGAAGGCGGGAAGAATTTTTTGCTTGGAAATCAATGAAGAGAGATAGATAGATAGATAGATAGAGAGAGAAAGAGAGAGAGAGAGAGAGAGAGAGAGAGAGAGAGAGAGAGAGAGAGAGAGAGAGAGAGAGAGAGAGAGAGAGAGAGAGAGAGAGAGAGAGACAGACAGACAGACAGAGAGAGAGAAAAGACGATGATTCTCTTTCCATTCCTAATCAAAATCTAGTATAAAAGAGAGAGATTAACAAAAAAGAAGAGAGAAGGAGAGAGAGAGAGAGAGGGAGAGAGAGAGAGAGAGAGAGAGAGAGAGAGAGAGAGAGAGAGAGAGAGAGAGAGAGAGAGAGAGAGAGAGAGAGAGAGAGAGAGAGAGAGAGAGAGAGGGAGGGAGGGAGGGAGGAAAGAGGATAGAACAATAACAGAAACGGAGAGAGAGAGAAAGAGAGAGCGGGATGAAAACAAAACACTTATCGCTAACAACAGACGGACAAAACCCAAGTACATTGATCTAACAACGCAAAAACAACAACAAATAGAACAAATAGTTTATAGCTCTTAAACGACCTTCACCTTTGAGTTAGTCTGCAAAACACAGAGAGCAATAGAGAACGCTTCTAGACGAAAGTGCAAGAACCTTTTGACAAAATAAAGACATTGATGATTTTAGCAATTGGCGCGTGGAGTCAAACATGTATTGCGCTGTTAAAAAGTGAGGAACGGACGATAATTAGAGCATATCATTAAAGATATAATGTATTCGTGACTTCTATCATTGCCATCCTGCCGCCAGACGTAATTCTTGTTTATTCTGGCTTCCAATTGCGAGGTATATTAAGGTTAAATGGCATTGTAACGATAACTTTACTGTGTTTGGTCGCGTTAATAACCTGTCCATTATCCATCGACACTAATTATTTTGATGTGTTTTGCGATGAGGCGGAAGGGTTGAAGAGCCATTGAGTTGAGTGAATGGTTTAGACACCGAAGATAATTTTATGCAAAGTTGTTAAGAGTTACTCAACCGTTGTAGGAATTTTGTGAATTTACCCCAACGGATGAGAGGAAGAGGTAAATATAGAGAGAAAAACAGAAAGAAAAATGGACAAGAGTGAGATAGAGCGACATAGATAAGATATCAACGGGTGAGAGAAAGAGGCAAATATAGAGAGAAAAACAGAAAGAAAAATAGAGAAGAGTGAGACAGGGCGACATAAACAAGATATCTAGAAAAAAAAAGATATTTTTAAAAAGCATCACACTGTATTCGTAGCATGTTAATATCCATAGCAATTTTAGTCCCGTTACCCACCACGAGGCGCGCCAAGGTCGTCTATTGCATACCATTGACTCATTAGATATATATACTTTTTATCTAGATCACTAATAAACAGGAAATTGCAACGCCAGCTGGTGGTGTGCAAGTCAGTGTCACGCCACGTCAAATTAACTAGGTTCTAAATTGATTGATGAGAGATCTTGAAGTGAACAA
>NC_091572.1:23877391-23894891 GCF_042767895.1 Penaeus vannamei
TGCACAAGCCGTCTTCCAGCTAAGTCCTCACTTTCGTACGAGGATTTCGTGTGAGGATTTGCTTAGGAGGATTGTGCATGGAGATTTCGTGTGAGAAATTCGCACGAGGATTTTGTTCGAGGATTTTGTGCGAGAATTTCGTGTGAGGAATTCGTAAGAAGATTTCATGAGGATGGGTGGGTTGTCGAAGTGGTTGTGGACGGGGTTGTATTGTTGGGCAGCCAGATATATGGGTTAGGTGTGGGCATAAAAAGTGGATATTGTGGGCGGTGGGATGAGGTGAGGGCGAAGGAAAGGTGTGGGTGGGCAGAAACAGACGGGATACGTGCTGGTAAAGAGAGAGAGAGAGAGAGAGAGAGAGAGAGAGAGAGAGAGAGAGAGAGAGAGAGAGAGAGAGAGAGAGAGAGAGAGAGAGAGAGAGAGAGAGAGAGAGAGAAGAGGGGGGGAACAAAATAAGACAAATATTATAACAGAAGCAAAAACAGACATACAGATAAAAAAAAAGACGACGAAAAAGAAGAATATGAAAATAACACGGAAATAAACAAACAAACAATCTAAAACATATACTGCGACTTAATAAATTTCCCGACTGTGTATCTGCGGCCTCACCTTCAGCACCACAATGGCCTTAAGAAAACGTGCCCAGAATATTAGGACGAATTTTTGCTGGAATTCGGTGCCTGCTCAGTGAAAAGGAAAATTTCGAGTCGGGCATTTCATTGCAGATTATCATCTCTGTTATTACTTATTACTTATTGCTGTTATTGTTTATTTCAGTTTTCATTATTGATCTTATTATCATGTTTTGTTATTATTATTATTATAATTATCACTGTTGATAATCGATATTATTATCATTGTCATTGTTATTATAGTTATTATAATCATTATTATTACCATAATTGTTATTATTATTGTCATTATTATTCATTATCATTATTATTATCATTATCATTATCATGATCATCGCTATCATTACTATCATTATTATTGATATTCTTATCATTATTATCATTGTCGTTATAGTGTTATTAATATTGTTATTTCTATCATTATTAACATCATTATCATTATTACCATTGTTATTGTTAACACACACACACACACACACAATCATATGGATAAACATTTGCATTAATATATATATATATATATATATATATATATATATATATATATATATATATATATATATGCAAATAAAGACACGTAATATACATGGGCATATGAAAGGAAGGAAGGAATTATTATATATATTGGAAATTACTGCTTACTTAAGTTTATCCTTGTCATTGTTATTGCTATTATGATTATTATTAGCATCATGATTATCATTATTATAATTGCTATTATCATTACTATTATTATTTCTAGCATAATTAAGTAGTATTCCTATCATTACTATAATAATTATTATATAACTGTTGTCACTATCATCATTATCTTTATTATTATTATTATTATTATCATTATTATCTTCATTACCATCATCATTATTAGTTATCATTACCATTGTTATCATCATTATCTTTATTATTATCATTACTATTATTATTATAATTATTATTATTGTTATTATTATCATTATTATTATCATTTTCTTTTCCATCATCATTATTACTGTTATCTTTACTATAGTTATTATCATTATCATGATAATGGTCATAATGATAATCATCACAATTTTTTTCATTGTGATTATTACTATCATTATTATTATCATTATCATTATCAATTTTATTAGCATTATCATGATCAATTTTATTAATACTATCATTATCATTTTTACTATCATTATTATTTTTACTAAATTGTGATTATCATTTTTACTGTTATCATCATCTTTATCATTAACACTATTGCTATCGTCATCATTATCATTATTATTGTTTGTATCATACCTATTTTTAACAATGATAATAACGATGATAATAATGACAATAATAGTGATAATGGTGATAATAATAGCAATGATTATATTTGTTATCACTATCAACACCATTATAATTATCACAGTTTACATCATTATTATTACTTCTACTGTCTTCATTATCATTAACAGCAAAATGATTTTATGACATATGCATTTCTTTCTGATGGATAAAAAAATAATAATAAATGAACGAACACAATAATTTACTTTTCGTTGTTTTCTGGGTCGACAAATGCATTCACCCAGTGCTGATTACGGTTTCCTGAAGTTTGAAGTTTACTGAAGTCCAAATACTTAAATCTTCTGTATCTTGTATATTAAGGTGTGTGTATGTACGTGTGTATCTGCAAGTATGGAGTTTTAGTGGTGCTTTATCCTTTGCATATTTATATGATATTGAATAAATAACTTCTCCGATAGGGATTCGAACCCTCACCGCCGTTGCAGCTGCCTGCAAGACGGTCACATTGAGATACACGACTCACCAAGAGTAGTGTGTGTGTATCTCAGTGGTTAGAATGAGGGTTCGAATCCCTATCGGAGAGGTGATATAAATGCGGTAGTGCATTATTCCATCTTTCAAATACGATATTGTATAATCGTATGCATTTGTTATACTGTAACTCTTTTCTTGTACCGAGTGTTTTCGAAACTCGATCTCTTATCACGAATTTGCAATAGAATTAATATCTCCGACCAGTTTGCCTTGCAGTCTACGCATCTTAGCCGTTGGTATCAACTTTTTCTTTCATTTTTTTCAATTTCTTTTTCTATTTTTTTGTGCAAGAAAAAAGGGCGTATCCTAAGGCAATCACGGAGGCTTTAAAAAAATCCAAGAAATTCATGTAAAAAAATTACATTTAATTTTCTCAATGCCAAGGATGATCATCATGACGCAAGATTTTATTCTTGAATTTGGCCAAAATAGTAAGATTCCAATGTAATACATACCGCATACTGACGGGAAAATAACCGCACATAAACAGAGCAAATAAATTGTCAAAATCCCCCCCACAGAAAAAATACTACATACCATCGAAAAACAAAGACCAAATATTAAGCATAACTATAACAGAACATTAAAAAACAACCTTTTACAAACTAACCCAAAGCATAAAGACCACAAACATAAGAAACAAAAGAGAATATTCTAACAAGGAAAATTCAAATAGAATAGGACAACAAAGACCAGGCAAGTATCCTGAACCAACGCTGCCTTGTCTTGTTTTTGTGCTTCAACCGCCCGCCTCCCTTACAGCACGGGGTCTGTTCGTGTCTCCTCTTGCTCCCTCTTGCCATGCAGACGAGACATGGCAAGAGTCGTGCTTATTTTGGAGTGTATTCTTCTAATTTTTATTATTATTCCTCCAATCTTTTTTATATTTTCGAGATGGACTTTTGAATTTTGATATTTCTGAGGGTATCTGGAGGGTTTTCTTTGTTCTTTTACTCTGGTATTGATTTTAGAGATAATTTTGACTTTTTAAATATTTTCGAGAGGGTGCTTTGGATTTTGTCTTTTTAATATTTTGGAAATGGATTTATGATTTTTTAAAACATATTTTCGAGGGTTTTGAATGTTTTTTTAGATGGATTTATTATTTTTTATATTTTCCTGGATGTTTCTTGATATGGGATTTGTTATCGAAGTTTACGTGTATGATATGTTTTGAGATTGTATTGGGTTTTGCAATAGGTTCTTTCATATGATATTTGTTCATGTTGTAGTGATATTTTCTTAGCAGTCTGTTTCTCTCTGTTATTCACCCTACTCTTTATGCTTATTCTGCTTGTAATAGTAATAATGATAATGATGGTATTGATAGTAATAATGATGATAATAAGAATCAGAATAAAATCTCTCTCTCTCTCTCTTTCTCGCCCTCTCTCTCATTCCGATGTATGTATGATGTAATAGACTTTGCTCAATGAATTCCGACATGAGTTACTAAAAAATCATTGTCATAAACCTGTTACCAAACCTTGACCATCACTGTTGCTCGAAAATTTATCCACCAAGGTTGAGATTCAGAAAAAATACATACAATTAACCAGTTTTTTGGATGACTTGCTGCATTGTTTTTCATCATCATCTGACGCATTTTGGAATTTGGAATGGTTACGTTTTCTTCATTATTGTTAGCAGTTAGTACAATAGTGAATAAGGTCATTCTACTCTTATATGTTCATCTCTATACATTTTATCATCATTGTGCTGGTGATTGTTTGTATCATCATTTTTATCAATGTTATTTAATATCATTACTATCATTAGTCATATTCTGATTGTAATTACCTCCCATTAGCATCACACAAACCACATTCATACTCTCGTTAACTTTATAATAACGAACATCATTTCCACCAAACGATCATAACCTCTCTCCCCCTTACTAAAAAGGCCTACAATGACGTTAATGACAAGGTACCCAAAGAATTATTGTAATTTTCCCTTCGCAAGAGACTTAAATACATCATCTCTCGTCATTACCACTTTGAATGTTTCCATTGTGAAGAAAATAGCGAAATCCAAATCGTACGTACCCAGAAAGTGTGTTCGCAGATGCTGTTAAAGTGTTTCAGGGTCATACTCTGTGTGCGTGTGTGTGTGTGTGTGTGTGTGTCTGTGTGTGTGTGTGTCTGTGTGTGTGTGTGTGTGTGTGTGTGTGTGTGTGTGTGTGTGTGTGTGTGTGTGTGTGTGTGTGTGTGCGTGTTTGTGTGTGCGTCTGTGTGTGCGTGTTTGTGTGTGAGTGTGTGTGTGTGTGACCATAAATTGCAAAGCGACTTTTTAAACATGATACCAACCATGTCCAGTAATCCATGCTTTCAAGACAACCTTTTAGAACAAAAACACACGAAAAGGGCGGCAAAAATACTCACATTGCTTTTTTCCATCCGAAATGCTAATAAGACTAATTCGAAAAGAAACAAAAACACTACCGCATTTTTTTTATCACTCGCAGTTCAATCTATGACAATGACTATCAGAAGGTTACCCGTCAAGATCTAACATACAAAAGGCATTGATTGACGTTTTGTGTGTAGAAAGCTACAGGAAAAGCTGTTTGTCTTCCGTGCTTGTGACATAATTGCCTGTGAAACTTGTTGGAAAATTATTACAAATGGAGGTCTTTATCGTGTCCGTTAAGATCAATAATAACTTTAGTCATTAGGAAACCATTCATATATATGACTTAAAGAATATATAAATGAATGATATCAGATTTATAAAATACATACTGTTTACCTTTCCCTCTTCTCTTAAGCTGCATAAACCGTACTATTTTTTTCTTTAAGTTCACTATCACACTTATTGCATAAAAAGAATGTACAAAAAACAAAAAGGGGCAGGTATATGTTGGGGAAAGGTGCGGTTGGAGTATGGGTAGGGGGAGGGTGTGAGTAGGCTGCCAGGGGGGGGAGGTAATGGGGTACGGGTAGAGGAAGTAGGGCGTTTGGGCAGGGGGTAGGGGTTGGAAACGTGGAGGGTATGGGTAAGGAGGAGGATGGCCTCGGTAGGGGAAAAAAGTAGGGGGCATGAGTAGGGGGATGCCTCTGTAGGGGAAAAAGCAGGGAGTATGGGTAGGGGAAAGGCCTCGGTAGGGGAAAAACAGGGGAAATGGGTACGGGGAGGCCTTGATAGGGGGAAAAAGCAGGGGGGTTGGGTAGGGGGAGGACTCGGTAGGGGAAGAGGCAAGGGAGATGTGTAGGGGGAAGCCTCGGTAGGGAAAAAAAAACAGGGGGTATGGGTAGGGCGAACCCTCAGTAAAGGAAAAAGCAAGGGATATGGGCAGGGGGAGGCCACAGTTAGGGCAAAGACAAGGGGTGTAGGTAAGTGAGGCAGTGGGTATAGCGTGACCGCGTGCTCTACACTCTGTCAGGAATACCCAAGGTCGTCGGAGGGAGAGAAGGGAGGGCCTGGCACAGCGAGTTGCCGCCGGACCAAAGAGCGAAGGATGTTTTGCGCTTCGGTTCGACGCGGTGCTCTGGGGAGGGCGTTTGCAGGTCTAGTTTTTTCATTCCTGTTTTTACTATTATTATCATTATTATTACTATTATTGTTGTTGTTGTTACTGTTATTGATATCATTATCATCATTATCATTGTTGTTGTCATCATTATCATTATCATTATTATTACTACTACTACTACTACTACTACTACGACTACTACTACTATCATCATTATTATGATCATAATCATCATCATCATCATTATTATTATTATTATCATAACCATTATTATTATTATTATCATAACCATTATTATTATTATTATCATCATATTCATTGTTGTTACCCGTAATATCACCAGTATCATCATAATTATTGTTATTATTGTTAATAATAGTAGTAGTATCCTTGTTATTGTTATCATTATTGTTATCATTATTACCATAACCATAATGATTATTCATTGTTGCTACCTTTAATATCATCAGTATCATCATTATTATTTTTATTATTGTTAGTAATAGTAGTAGTATCCTTGTCATTGTTACCATTATTGTTATTATCATTATCACCATAATCATTATGATTATTCATTACTATGATTATGTGTATATACATAAATATATGTATACGTATATGTATATATGTATATAATATATATATATATATATATATATATATATATATATATATATATTTATATTTATATATATATAAAGAGAGAGAGAGGGAAAGATAGAAAAGGAACGCAACGGGATGGGCGGAGGAAGAGAGGAGGAGGGGAGCAGGAGGAGGAGGCGGGGGCCGTGGAGCGACATGTGCGGAGGCGTCTCACTGCTGTTCCCCAGGATGGCTTCAGGCGCAGTGAGGTCACCTTGAAGTCCAATTCGCCTCCTGATTGCCGACGGACCGATGTCAGGCGCCCCTCCGTTGATGCCGCTGTAGTCGTTGATTGATGTGCTCGTCGTTCCTCTCCTGTGCTTATCATGGAATCTGATATTTTAAGGTTATAATCAGATTTAAGTACGGCGTCAGTGCAGCTTTGGACCTCATGAGTTGTTGCTTAGTAACGGCGTCCAGCAGACCATGAATGTGGACTACTTTTTCCATGGCCATCATAGGTTGCACCTAAACTGAATGCACTTGAACATCTTTGCGTAATATCTTGGTTGTTAAACCTTTGATACAGATTACAACGGTGCTTAAAGACGAATGCTAATATAAACAGATGATATAAGAAGACTGTATGACTTAATTAGACTCATAATCCAGCCACACTTTTTTACTCATCATCTCCCTAATAATGAAGTTTCATTCTACCGACACTGACTCACTCTGTCATGACTCAACGTTAGTCTAAATTGAATTATATTGAAATCGTTCCTTAGAATTTTTGGCGCGGTCGTCTCCACCGGGGAAGGAAGAGAGGCGGGAGCGTCCAGGCCCAAGTTTATAGCCCGCCTTAATTCGCCTCATTATGAGTGTCTGTCGCTCGTTCCTCGTCTCTTTAATTACATGATATCCGCCACACCTGCATTAGCTGCGTCAAGGACTTCCTTTTCTCTCTGTTTCACTCTCCTTTCTTCCTCTTTATTTCCTCTCTGTTTGTGTGTGTGTGCGTCTATTTGTTTCTCTCTCTCTCTCTCTCTCTCTCTCTCTCTCTCTCTCTATATATATATATATATATATATATATATATATATATATATATATATATATATATATATATATATATATATATATATATATATATATATATATATATATATATATACACTCACTGACTCTCTTTCTCTCTCTTTCTCTCTCTCTCTCTCTCTCTCTCTCTCTCTCTCTCTCTCTCTCTCTCTCTCTCACTCTCACTCACTCACTCACTCACTCACTCACTCACCCACTCACTCATTCACTCTCTCTCTCTGTCCTACCATTCTTTCTTTCTCCTTCTTCCTCTCTTCCTACCTCTCACTCTCTCTGTCTGGCTGCTTCACAAGTCTCCATTTTTATTTGTCTGCTCTTTCTCTTTTTTCATATGTTGATATATTCTTTCTTTCTTGGTTTTTAATGAATAACAATGATGACGTCACAGTCACTGAGTTCTTTCATTTTCCTTTAAGAACAGCTGACATGTTTTATACATGTATCACAATATAAGATAATTTATGATTTTATCTCTTTAATGCATTTTTCCTTTTTTGTGTCTCAAATCGTGAACAATATTCGAAAATGAAGACTTAAAGCAACAATTTATGATACAGAGGTTTGTAATTAGTAGTAAGAATGGCACTTGTTAAATGCCATTTGCAGTATATCTAGCTGTTAGTAAACTGCACTTCCTGGTCCTGTTACTTAGACAAAGAACACAAAGGAAAGAAAGAAAACTAAGATAAAAAAAAAAGTCGTAGGATATGATGAAAGGAAACGCCATTGAAGCTTTGATTAGTTCGTGAAAGTAGGATGAAATGAAAGATATAGGAAACTTATGTATGAAGTTTGAAAAAGTAGGATATGATGAAAGAAAAAATAAAGGAATTTTGAATAGTTTGAAAAAAGTATATTCATTGTTGGTAAGTTAAACATGTTTTTAAAAAGTTGGATATGGTGAAAGAAAAAAAATATATGAAACTTTGATTAATGTGAAAAGAGTAGGATATGGAACAAGAGTTAAAACAATATAAGAATCAAAGGAATAGTAAATGAAGAGAAAAAAGTAAATGAAACACAAATAAATATAAAATCAAGATTAAAGAAAGCGTAAATGATATTTAGATTAGTCAGAAGATAATTTAATGGAAAAAATGAATAGAAAGAAATGAATAACATAAGTGAATCTTAAACTAAGAACAGAGGTATGAACTATTTTCAGAAAGTAAAAGAAAGGCCTAAACAAGAGAATGTAAAATGTAAAATATGCATTTGGTGGAAGTTCAGTTTGAAAGTATTTGATTAAAAATGAGATAAATTACACGAAGCGTAGATTTAGGAATTAGACTGAAAAGGAATTAATTTACAAAAAGTATAGGTATTTCTCTCTTTCTCTCTCTCTCTCTCCCACTCTCCCTCCCACCCCCCCTCCCTCCTCCCTTACATCCACTCTTATGATGCAGACAACGCCATATAAATCCTAAACAAGATGCACTTGCGTTAATCATATCATTCTTTACCCAACAGTCACGTTAACGAGGATAATATCCCCTTTGAGCACAATACTGAAACAGGTATCTAATACTTTTTTCTCACACACAACCAATATACACATATATATTATTAACGCATTTTTTCTTCGTTTCAAAGAGCGGTTGAGCCTCTTCATATTCTTAATATGACAAGCATGACATCCTTAGCCGTCGAGAGGGTCTGAACTCATGTTAAACCTGGAGAAAAATGTATGTAAATTTAACACACATCTAATCCATGAATACATCATTGTCCCTTTTTTATTACTATTATACAAATCTTTATAAGGGAAATCTCGAAATCTCGCTCATGCGCCTTTTATAATCAAAACTTGAAAAAAATATCACGTAAGAACTTTGAAAAGAGATATCCTTAAAAGGGATTTCCGCTCCTTTGAATACAATCCCGCCCCAAATCCCATAGACGAATAAGCCATATCTCGAAATCTCGTTCACGTAATGGAATAAAAAGAAAAGAAAGAAAGAAAAAAGAAAAGGAGAAGAAGAAAAAAATACATATATATACATATACATACATATATATACATACATATATATATATATATATATATATATATATATATATATATATATATATGTATGTATGTAAAGAAGTGTTATCCTTAAACGGGATTTCCATTGCTGTAAATGAAGTTTCGTCCCCGAATCCCATAGACGAGTAAGCAGATCTCTAAACATCACCCATGCAACTTTGATAATCCGGAATCTATTTATCTCTACAAACAAAACCACTCGAAAGGGATATCCATAAAAGGGATTTCCACTCCCTTGAATAGAATCCCGCCCCAAATCCTATAAACGAAAAAGCCATTTCTCGAAATCTCGCTCACGTACGTTTGATAATGGAAATATCTGAAAAAAGAAAAAGTGCTATTAAAATTTCCATTACTTTAAAAGGTCTCATAAACGAGTAAATAATAATCTCATAAACGAGTAAACAGATATCTAAATATCCCCCATGCAACTTTGATCAACCATAATCTATTTATCTCTACGAACAAAACCACTCGAGAGGGCTATCCTTAAAAAGGGATTCCCACTCCTTTGAACCAAACCCCGGCCTGGATCCCACAAACGAGAAGCCGGCAGAGGGACATCCCAGAACAACGCATTCTTCATCCCACTCCAGATCCTGCAGGAAGCGCCGTCCTGAGTGGTCGTCCTTGGCCGGCAGTGAGCTCGTATCCTTGCAGGTGAACTAGGGG
Source organism: Penaeus vannamei (assembly GCF_042767895.1). NCBI lineage: Eukaryota > Metazoa > Arthropoda > Malacostraca > Decapoda > Penaeidae > Penaeus > Penaeus vannamei. The sequence continues at coordinate 23,887,680 of NC_091572.1, forward strand.
AAGCAGGGCGGGGTCGTCACTCGTAGGATGCGCCGCGTTGCCTTAGTAGGAGGAAGATGAGGAGGAGGGAGGAAGGGGGAAGAAGGAGGATGATAAGAAAGGGGAAAGGAGAGGGAGGAGGAGGAAGGAGGGGGAGGAGGAGGAAGATGAGGATGAGGGAGGAGGGGGAAAGATAATGATAAGAAGGTAGAAAGGATGCGGGAAGATGAGGAGAGGGAGGAGGAACACGAGGAAAGGGAAAAATAGGGGAAAGGATGGGCGTAGATGAGGAGAGGGAGGAGGAGGAAGATGAGGAAGAGGGAGGAGGGGGAAAGAAGGAGGATGATAAGGAGGGAGAAAGAATGAGGGAAGATGAGGAGAGGAATATGAAGAAGGGAGAAATGGGGGAAATAAGGAGAGGGAGGAGGGGGAAGGAAGAAGAAAGATGAAGGGGAGGGGAAAAGGAAGAAAAAGGAAGAGGAAAGAAGGAGGGAGAAAGGAAGGTGAACTGAGGAAGAAGGAGAAAAGAGATGACGATAGAAAAAAAAGAGAAAGGAGGTGGTGAAGGGGAGGAAGAGAAAGGGGAGAAGAAATAGAACGTGGAGAATTATATCTATAATAATGATAATAGATAAAGATACTGATAAAAACAAAAGAACAACAACAATAACAGTAATGAATATAATGATAATGGTGATGATGATATCACTGCTAATTGTAAAGAGAATAATGGTGATAATGGTGATAGAGGATAGAGATAATAACAATAATGATAACGGCAATAATGAAGAATATAATGAGAAGAAGGAGAAAGAGGAGGGGAAAAGAGGTAAAAAGGAAGAGAATGCGAAGAAGAAGGAGAAAGAGGAGGGGAAAAGAGAGAAAAAAGAAGAGAATAAGAAAAAGGAGAAAGAGAAGGGAAAAAAAGAAAAAAAGAAGAGAAGAGAAGAAGAAGGAGAAAGAGAAGGGAAAAAAAAGAAAATAAAAAAGAGAAGAAGGTGAAAAAAAAGAGAAAAAGAAAAGAACGAGAAGAAGAAGGAGAAAGAGAAGAGAGAAAAAAGAAAAAAGAAAGAAAGAGAAAGGGGAAAAAAGAGAAAAAGAAAAGAATGAGAAGAAGAAGAAGAAGAAGGAGAAAGAGGAGGAGGAGGAACGCCCTTACGACATCCAACCCTGAATCATCGCTCCTCGGAGTATCCTTGAAAGGGAGATAATGTAGGGGATCTTTTTTTTCTTATCTCTCTCTCTCTCTCTTCTTATCTTCATTTTTTCCCTCCCGCCCGTCGTGTCGTGGCCTTCGAGCGTATCCGACAATACTGAGGTTTAAAAAAAATGGGCGTCAAAAAAAGGTGAAAAGGAAAAAAGGGAAAAAAAATCCTACGATGCTGAAATAAAAGTCCTTCACTGTAAAAAGGAGCGTCAAAAAAATAAAAAAAACAATCATAATAATAAATAAAAAATCCTACGAGGCTAAAAAAAAAAGTCCTCCATCGTAAAATGGGCGTCAAAATAAATAAATAAATAAATAATAAACAAATAAATAAAAGAAATCGTACGATGCTGAAATAAAAGTCCTGCAATATAAGAATGGGCGTCAAAAAAAAAAAATCCTACGATACTGAAAAAGTGGCCTGCAATGTAAAGATAGACGTCAAAAAGAAAGAAAAAAATCCTACGACGCTAAAATAAAAGTCCCGCAATGTAAATATGGGCGTCAAAAAAAAAAAAAAAAAAAAAAAAATCCAACGACGCTGAAATAAAAGTCCTTCAGTGTACCAGGCGGATCCTCTTCTCCTTCGTCCGGAACCTTGGGCGCCATCAGGATCTCTGGCGAAGGAGATGGGGCGCGGCGATCCTCTTTGCCCAGGGATCCTTGCAGCAGACGCCCGCGAGGCAGATGGGCGGCGGGAGGCGGGGGCGGGGGAGGGGGGGGTATTCTAGAGACGGGGTACAGGGAGCTTTGCATTAACCTTGATTGACCTTGTTCGAAGCCCGTGGAAGAGACTCTGTTGCGGTGCGGTGGTGTAAAGTCATTTCTTGTATTGGTAGGTCGTTGATTGTCTTCTCCTCCTTTTCCTTCTTCTTCTTTCTCTTCTTCTTCTTCTTCTCCTTCTTTCCCCTCTTCTTCTTTCTCTTTTTTTCTTCTTCTCCTTATTTTCCCTCTTCTTCTTTCTCTTTTTCCTCTTCTTCCTCCTCTTTTTATTTCTCTTTTCATTCTTCTTCTCCCTTTTATTCTTTCTATTTTCCCTCTTCTTCTTCTCTTCCTTCTCCTTCTTCTCTCTCTCTCCTTTTGCGTATGTCTGTTTGTGAAGTCCCTCTAAACATCGTTTCCTTAATGTAAAAGACAAAGATCGGTTGTTCCGTAGCAGATGCTTTTGGCCAGACGTCCTCACTCCTCACTCCTCACGACCCACATTCCTCGTGTGATTTCCCTCCGCGATGTCCAGCTGTCTCGGTGTGCTAAGGTGACTGGGCGTGTCCTTCATCTACTTAAATAATCAATCTGAAATCCGACGCGAAGGTTCTTTATTGAACGATATCCATTGAGTGAATGGTAAAGAATAAAATGTGTTTGAAGGAGGTCGCGTCGAAGATCTCAGACATGGGGGTCACGTCGGTGTAAATACAACCTTCATGATGTCTTGAGATTCATATATTTTATTGTCAGATGGAAGATGTAGACTTTTATTTAGCTTAATCATGATTGAGGAATATATTTGGCGTCGGTTCAATGTGTCGTCAATGAACTGGACGTCTGCATTAGCGAGTCTTTATTACGTGCAGTGTGACGAAAGGTCTCTCGTGACGGCTGAGAACCAAAGACAATATTCCTCTCACGAACGGCCTGGAGGCTACGTTAAAATCCGCGGATATTTCTTCTGTAGAATTGCAGGATCGGAATGAACGTTGCATTCCGATATAATTTACTTTCTCTGCTGTGTGATGTGAATTCCTGCGAGATTAAGTGGATTTGATTTTCCGTATTTTTTGTAAGAGTGAAAATCGGACGGGGTTGCGTGAGTAATTCATAATATTAACCTTCAGTTGCTAATTGGAAAAATAACTGCAATCACCTCGTTAGTGGTACGTGGGATTGACTCAATCTGCTTTGGCAGTAATTACCACGTAAGGCTGTAGTGGCGTAGTTGTTCGTCTTTAAAGCTTGTGTAAGATAGGTCAAGTCTTGCAGTGAAAATTCTTAGATACAGAAGTGGGTATAACTAATATCTATTTTAGAATTAATACGTACTCAGTATCTATACACGTGTGTGTGTGTGTGCGTGTCTTTTTTCTCTTCCTTTCTTTCTTTTCGGTTAAACTAGTGATTTCTTTGCATAGGAAACGAGTTTATGGTTTGTATTCTAAAATATGCAAATATCATAGAAAGTACAAACTAGTGACATTAAATGCGAAGCTTTGGCAATATCTCAAATCTGCCGGATATTCGTTTCATAAGCATAATTTTCGTGCCTTGACATCAAGAAGTAAAGAGAATAAAATCATAATCATAATGTCTCTAGACTTTCATACAACGTAAGCCTTTCCATATATTTCATTCACGTATATATAATCTATGTAAATGACACCAGTATCGCCAAACGACATTTCCATAACTATCGCATTAGGTAGTTTGACCTTTTCATAGTTCAAGGTTACAAAGTTCATCTTTATTCGTCCATTCTGGGGACAAAAACGCGACACACTTTCCAGACTTCCAAATATCATGTAATTAATCAACATGATACCGCTGTCTCTTAAATGTGCTTATTTTTATCCTCAGTCTGCTAGTGTAGAGAATAAAATATTTTAAAGATTCTCTGTCAGTGTGAAGCGACATATTATGAATCTTCAGGAGAAAGTGGATGCCTGCTTGCTAGATAAAAACATGTCTTTGCCTGCTGTTTCAGTCTAGTTGTTTTTCTCTTGTGCTTTGAGAATCTTGTTTACATGCACGTTGTTAAGAAGTAAAAATGTTCTTTATTTAGAAATTCGCACTAAAAGAAAAGTTGTAGGTGTATTGTTAACTGATGATATATCCATTGATAAAGACCGAATAAAAGAGTCTTCTGTGTTCGGTAATTCTTACGAGAAAACTTTTTATATATAGTTTATCAATATTCCATTCCCGATAGAGAAAGGGAAACTAGGCTATCGAATTACCTACATTTTTATTGTAGCTTTTCTTAATTTCTCTTCTTATTACCAGTACAGGTCACTCTCTCTCTCTGCCTGTATATCTGCCTGTATCGCCTCCCTCCCTCCCTCTCTCGCTCTGTCTGTCTGTCTGTCTGTCTGTCTGTCTGTCTGTCTGTCTGTCTCTCTCTCTCTCTCTCTCTCTCTCTCTCTCTCTCTCTCTCTCTCTCTCTCTCTCTCTCTCTCTCTCTCTCTCTCTCTCTCTCTCTCTCTCTCTCTCTCTCTCTCTCTCTCTATCTCTCTCTCTCTATCTCCTCTATCTCCTCTATCTTTATGTGTGTGTGTGTGTGCCTCTCTCTCTCTCTCTCTCTCTCTCTCTCTCTCTCTCTCTCTCTCTCTCTCTCTCTCTCTCTCTCTCCGTGTGTGTGTGTGTGTGTGTGTGTGTGTGTGTCTGTCTGTGTGTGTGTGTGTGTGTGTCTACTTCTCTCTCCCCCCCCCTCCCCCCCCTCTCTCTCTCTCTCTCTCTCTCTCTCTCTCTCTCTCTCTCTCTCTCTCTCTCTCTCTCTCTCTCTCTCTCTCTCTCTCTCTCTCTCTCTCTCTCTCTCTCCCTCCCTCCCTCCCTCCCTCCCTCCCTCTCTCTCTCTCTCACTCACTCACTTTCCCTCCCTCCTTCCCCCGCCTCTCTTTATTTACAACTCTGGCTAACCACACAACCTCGGCAGAACTTAATGTCAGCTTGATTGTAACTCAGTAACCGTGTTTTACAAAGCAAACTTTACACGACTTCTAGTACACGAGAATGAATGGAATGTCATTTCATGTGGAGTCGATGTCTGTGATTTGTTATTCATTTTGGATATTGATTGCGGTAAAGTCATTGTGTGTTGATATAGAGCATTTTCTCTTTCTGCTCCAGTCTCTCTCTCTCTCTCTCTCTCTCTCTCTCTCTCTCTCTCTCTCTCTCTCTCTCTCTCTCTCTCTCTCTCTCTCTCTCTCTCTCTCTCTCTCTCTCTCTCATACTCACACACTAGCACGCACACACGCACACACACACACACAAACACAAGCACACTCACCCACACATACACAGAGACATAAACATACACACGCGGTTCACAATGATACACAAAACCATGAGAATAATTATATTTCCCGGAAGCTTTATCTCTAATACTTCAATCCGTTAAATCATTATCATTATTACATTTGTTGTTATCATTATCATTACTGTTACCATTATCATCATGATTATCGTCATACGTAATATCTTTCTTATTATTACCGTTATCATTACAATAATCATTATCATCACTTCTATCATCAACATTATCATTATTGGTATCATTATCATTCTTATTATCATCATCGTCATCATTATCATAATCATCATTTTTAGTATTATCATTGTCAATATCATTATTGTTATTACTACCATCATTATTGTTACTAATATCTTTCCATGATTATTAATTCTTCTGTTATGATTATCATTTCTGTTATTATCATTAATAATATTATTAGCAATATCGATACCATTACTTATCTTTTTTACTATGGTGATAATTATCATAATCATTATAGTTTAAATACAAAATTTATGAAAAAAGAACCAACCCACTCAGATTAGTGATAAATAAACATATATTACAAATTACTGCGTACTTTATGTTCATCATCGTTTGATATTATCATCATTATTATCATCATTATCATTACTGCCATAATTACTGTTATTATTATTATCATTATCATTATCATGATTAGTGTCGTTATGATTATTATCATTATTATCATGATTAGTATCGTTATTATCATTATCATTATCATTATTATCATTATCTTCATTACTATTATTGTTAACGTTATCCATTATAGTTATTGTTTTCAGTAGTAGCAGCATTTTCATTGTCATTATCATTATTATTATCATTATTGTTATGACCGGTAGTAGTATAGTTACTATTATCATCATTATCTTTTTTCTTATTATTATAATTAGTATCATTATTATTTTCTTTATTATTATCATTATTATTATGATCATTATTATAATTACCAGCATAATCATTATCACTATCTTATCACTGTCATTACCATAAATATGATTTTCATTATCATTATCATCACTATAATTGCCAATAATTCTCGTATCATCACCATCATCATCCTTATCATATTTGTTATTGTTTTATTGATATGTTCATAGTTTTTGTAGTTGTTCTTAGCATCAGTAAAACCAATGTTACCACCATCATTCAGCCAGTTTCTTAAAATTGTACCAGGCCCGACCCAATGAATTTTCATAAATACAGATACAGAAATAAAGGCATAATCTATCTATCTATCTATCTATCTATATGATAGATATACATCTAATAATCTATTTGCCGTGTTGATATGCATGCCTAGACTGATAAATGTGCATTTATTTCTTTATTTATGCATGTCAAGTATACGAATAGTCTTTGGGTCGGACCTCGCACAATTCTAACTAACCGGCCGATTATCGTCACTAACTATCTTTGACATCCTCATTGTTTTCTTTATTCTTTTCATCGTTCTCGTCTTCTCTTCAGCTCCGCGTCCCTGGCAACAGGATGATCCAAGATTGGTCAGCGTGAAAAGCAGATTGCACTGCTAATAATCAGACCAGTTTTTATACGTTTTTTTTTCGTCTTATGGTTTAACATGCAGAGAGGTATTTCGTGTCTTTTTTCTGGTATATTCGGCTTTATTTTTTGCATTAATATCATGTCTTTTATTCTTTTTTGCAATTGTGAGAAAAAACAAAAATCGAAGTCCAAGGTTATAGATTGATTGTATATCTGAAAGGATAGTCATTTTTGTTTATCAGCACGAAGGCACGGTGCACAGGATGTTTAATAAACAGATTACTTGTATTCGTATGTTAGTTTTTAGATATTTAGTATTGGTGTTTTATTAATACTATTTTATCAAATCGAATACTTGAATTCTATGAATTAGTAGATGGTGCTTTTAACACCTAACGATTTTTTTTTGTGACGAATAAAGCGCATGTGGAATCCCCACCTCTTGCTTCACAACACGTTTGTTGACTGCCGAGCACCGTACGTGTGTGCG
>NC_091572.1:23914891-23924891 GCF_042767895.1 Penaeus vannamei
ATAATAATAATGATAATGATAATAATAATAATTATGATAATAATGATGAAAATGATCATAGCAATAATAAGTAAACAGAGAGAGAAACGTATAAATATAAGTATAAATTGATAAACAAATAAAAAGAGAGAGGTAGACAAGTAGATAAATAGGCAGGGAGATAAACAGATGAATAAACATATAATCGTAAAGATCGTGACAAGGAAAGACAGAGAGAAAAGAGAGAGGGAGCAAGAGAATAAGAGAGAGAGAGAGAGAGAGAGAGAGAGAGAGAGAGAGAGAGAGAGAGAGAGAGAGAGAGAGAGAGAGAGAGAGAGAGAGAGAGAGAGAGAGAGAGAGAGACAAGAAAGAAGAAGAATATACAAACGGAGACAAGAGAAAGTATACAAAAATAAGGTAAGAGCTGCATATCCACTAATATATTCATACACATTTACTCACCCTTACTTAAAAGGGAGAGAGAAAGTATTCATTTTCCCGTACGCGCATGTACATTCTTGTACTTGCTTCAGGAAAACAGTTGAACTTACGAATATGTGTTTGTGTGACCGCGTTTACATATTTGTAGTGGATGGATGTATGAGTGAATATTGTTTGCGTGTGTGTGTGTGTGTGTGTATGGGTGTGTGTGTGTATGCGCGTGTGTATGCGTGTGTGTATGTGTGTGTGTATGTGTGTGTGTGCATGTGTGTGTGTGTATGTGTGTGTGCGTATGTGTGTGTATGTGTGTGTGTCTTGGTGAGAGTATGTGTGTGTTTCTTGGTGAATGTGTATGTATGTGTGAGTGTCTTTATGTATGTGTGTGTCTTAATGTATGTGTTTTTATTTACTTGTATGTGCATGTGTATGCTTTGCATGTGTGCGCGTGTGTTTACAAGGGCGTGCAATGTGTATCTCGCAGCCACAGAAACCAAGACAGAACCCCAAGCCTAATGCACCTTAATGAGTGATGAAGCAAGACGGAATTCGGTCAACGTAGCAGAGGTTGCGAAATGGGTCTCCTTCTATACAGTGTTTGGCCGGCCGTCGACCCTTTCGGTGAGAGGGGGGAGAGGGGGGGTGAGGGCCAAGGGGAGGGGGAGTGAGGGCCAAGGAGGTAAGGGGGGTATGAGGTAATGGGAGGGGTAGGGGGTAAGGGGGTAGGATGTAAAGGGGTTGATGAGTGGAGTCAGGGGGGAACTAGGGTGAAGCACGGGTGAGGGGATGTGTAAGGGAGGGTAGAGGTGAAGGGGAGGGAGAGGGGGTATGTTAGGGAGGGTTGGGGTGAGGGGGAGGGAGAGGGGTGTTGAAGGGATGCGAGGAAGGTGGGGGAAGGGGGGAGTGAGTCTAGCATCCTAACTTTTTTTAACGTTTGACCTGTTTCTCGGAGACGTTTACGTTTATTGACTCGACTTTTTTCTCTATGGCGACCGTGGTTGACGCTTAATCAGTACGGAGATAGATTTAATAAAAGATCATTAGTGAAGAAGTATTGGATGATGGTTACCATTTCTATATTTCGTGGACGAATTTTGAGTATTCATAGGTACTGAAATATGTAATCTTATTGATGGATGTCAAAGTTTATGAAAAAAATTGTATCCATACGCTATTTTAGTCAAACTTTTGGTCAAGAGGTCAATACCAATCACAGTTTCAAATTATAGGGCATTAAATTGGTTACTTACCGCGATACAGTTGAACCTGCCTTGACTGATAAATCGCTGAATTGCTCTTTTTCCGAAACAGTCCATCACTTCGTTTCATTTGGATCACTACTTTCATTTGCATTCAAGTCTCTCCCCAACACGAAGTATAAAAAACAGGCCTATTGGCATAGCTACGAGGAAAGAATAATGATTAAGGACGACCGTGTCAGCCCTGCAATCACTCACACTCTGACACCGTTTTCACTGATCCTTTTCAACTGCCTTTTCGATTGAGGAACAATTCCTTTCCCCAGGAGACTCTCATCCCCTGGGCGCTTCGTGACGGATGGGGCGGGGGCGCGCTGGGGCCTCACCTCAGAAATAAAGTTCCGACGCCCCTTCATATGCATAATACTTTCGCTTTTTGTTCTGGGGGGAAAAAATCATGAATGAGAGAGAGGGCCATGGAGGAATCCTGTTAATTTCATTCATGGATATAAATCATCATGAGAGAAGTAAAAAAGAAGAAAAAAATAAATAAATAAGGGAAGGCCTATAAGTTTATCTAAATCCGTCAGCTGATTACGAGTGGAATGTGGATCACCCGTGAGAGGCCGCACGGAGGACCCGCCCCTCGCAGCCGCCGACGAGGCTCGCCGCCAGCGTACGCCGCTCGGACAGGCGAGCGTTCGAGACTTTCGCGCACGTGCCCTTGTGACGTCACGGGTCACCGAAGGAATATAAGCCAGATCGCGCGTCGAGGAGTAGCAGTCGTGTTGTGTCCGTGACGCGACAAGTTCATCATGAGATTGTCTATCCTGGTAAGCTGGTGTCTGTGCTCGAGTGACCTAGTGAAGTAAGGGGTCGAGAAAGTCGAAAGGGAAAACGATTATCGAAAGTGCTGTACAATCTCATTTTTTTTACTTGAAAAAATATGTTATAGATCGGTCGGTTCTTGGCTCGTCGTGACACCCGTGTGTGTGATGACTGGTGACTGTGGCTGTTCGTGCATGTTCGTATTATGAAAGTGATTTTCCACTCGAAACGAAATTGTCGATACACGACTTCCATGTCAAAAATGTCGATCTTATTTTCCCATTCTGCCAAAATTTTGTTACGACATAATTCTTGCTTTTGTTGAGGGTGATAACTAAAGAATCGGATAACTATATTACTTTACGAATTGATTTATCATAATATGATTATGATGATGATGATCATAATCATTATTGCTATTGTCATTATTATTGTTATTATCTTTATTACTATTATCATAACTAGTATTGATATTATTATCATTATTGTTATTATTATTATTACTACCATCATTATTATCAGTTATTTCGAATAAAAAAATCATACCCCTACAAGTGTAAATCCGCATAATACACTTATTCCGTTTCATTATATAGATTTCGCATTATTTCAGTCACATCATAAATATCAAGTAACGTCGCTCTGTCTGTCACTGATCTCATATTTTCCCCGAATAACAAACGCGTCTCAATGAAAGCTTTACGGAAAATGACTTTAGAGCGCAAAGTCGCGGTGATTTGGTCGTGCATGGAAACAAGGTTGGGGGGGGAGCTCTCTTTCTCTCTTTTCTCTCTTTTCTCTCTCTCTCTCTCTCTCTCTCTCTCTCTCTCTCTCTCTCTCTCTCTCTCTCTCTCTCTCTCTCTCTCTCTCTCTCTCTCTCTCTCTCTCTCTCTCTCCCTCTCTCCCTCTCTCTCCTCTCTCTCTCTCTCTCTCTCTCTCTTTCTTCTCTATGTCTTCTCTCTCTCTCTCTCGGTTTCTCTCTCTCACTCGCTCTCTCTCTCACTCGCTCTCTCTCTCTCACTCGCTCTCTCTCTCTCACTCTCTCTCTCTCTCTCTCTCTCTCTCTCTCTCTCTCTCTCTCTCTCTCTCTCTCTCTCTCTCTCTCTCCCTCTGTCTCTTTCTCTCTCCCTCTCTCTCTCTCTCTCTCTCTCTTTTTCTCTCTCTCTCTCTCTCTCTCTCTCTCTCTCTCTCTCTCTCTCTCTCTCTCTCTCTCTCTCTCTCTCTCTCTCTCTCTCTCTCTCTGTATATATATATATATATATATATATATACATATATATATACTTATATATATACATATATATATATATATATATGTATATATACGTATATATATGTATATATACATATATATATGTATATATACATATATATATATATATAATATATATCACTCTCTCCCTCCCTCCCCCCTCTCTCTTTCTCGCTCTCGTCTCTCTCTCTCTCCTCTCTCTCTCTCTCTCTCTCTCTCTCTCTCTATATATATATATATATATATATATATATATATATACATATATATATATATATATCCCTCTCTCTCTGTCTCTCTTTGTTTGTTTGTTTCTTTCTTCTTTCTTTCTTTCTTTCTTTCTTTCTTTCTTTCTTTCTCTCTCTCTCTCTCTCTCTCTCTCTCTCTCTCTCTCTCTCTCTCTCTCAATTCATCTATCATTACGTGCAGATTTGCCACTGCATACAAATTCATACTTTTGCATGTACACAAAGTCTCGCATTCCTGAGTTTTACGCATGTGTTGTGTCTGCATTCCAATATCAAACCACTATTCTTTTTATCTTTTCTTTTATTATTTCGTAAGAAAATGAAATATTCCCATAATCCAGTGTGCTACTTTAGATTTCATCTCGTTCTTTTCTCATTATCATAATACGTTATTTTGAGGCAAATTTATTAGCATTTTTATTAATATTATATTTTATGTCATATTTACTATTTGCTTAACGTTGTTATCAGTCTTAATGACAGAAAAAAAAACAGATTTTATATAAAGAGAAAGAAATAAAGACCAGCTCTTCATCAACCAGAAAAAACGAGAGAAAAAAATATGAAAAGTAGAACGAATGAAAGTGAAAGGATTTACGCCTCCACTGATTATGGAAATGCGTAGCCGTGTCTGACGTTCGATCCTTTTATCATTAAGTAGAAGGGGTTTGATCCTGTTCCTCGGGTTCCAAGCGCAACAGTGTAGTTCGGAATCTATTGTTTTTAGTTTTTATTTATATATTCGCCTTGTGTTTACGTTATGAATTCAGATTCAATAAGTTATCCATAATGTTTGAATACATACCATTCAGACACTAAGATAAACAGCTTTCTTTATGAATAATTCCTCGATGATAAGCTATAATTCAGAAACTGATTATTCACACAAATTACGAAAACTGGTTCTCCTCAGACACCGATATGTTCCAATCAACTTTTAAGTCAAAGGAATCGCTCCTCGCCAAACCTCCACTTGTCCCTAACTAATCACCCCAATCACCAATCCGCCCCTAAACGCCAGTCAGTAAACGAGCTCAAACGATAACTGAGTTAAATCAAACGAATCATTGTTAGGTAACGACTTCCTTGACTCATTTTGCGACGCTGTAGCCGGAGGGGTGGGGTGGGGGAGGGGGAGGGGGAAATAGTCACCTTGAGACATAAAAAGCCGTCCTCCTCCTCCTCCTCGTTCACCTGCATCTCCTCCTCTTCCTGTTCTTCCTTCTCCTCCTCCTCTTCCTTTCCTTTTGTCACCTACATATTCTCCTTCTCCTCTTCCTCCTTCTTCTCCTCCAGTTCCCCCTTCTCATTTTTCACCCCCTCTTCCTCTTCCTCCTCCTTTTCCCCCTTCTCCTCCTCTTCCTCTTGCTCTTCTTCCTCTGTTTCCTCCTCCTCCCCCTCCATTTCCCTCCCCTCCTTACCTTAACGCCCATTTACCGCTCGCTCTAGGGTAGCGTATGCATGTGTGTATGTATGTATGTATGTAAGGAGCACATGAGCTTAAGAACTACGAAATCCACCTCCCCATAAAAAAGAGATCCATGGGTTCACAGGTTCATTTTTATTCATGGTTACGCAACAGCTGAACATGCCCAAATTAGGACTAACACTTCTAACGAGATTTAACGGCTATCATCACAATCTTTTGTGTGTGTACGGCGTCATATTTGCCTTCACAAACACACAAACACACAAACACACTCACACAAGTGCGATAAAGGTGTCAATCACCTTATTTCGTTAATATTGTGCGAGATCCCCTTCACCCGATCGTCATTTGTTTTTTCCCTTACATAATGGATCTCAAAACCTTTCGACTTTAGCTTATACTTTCAGCCCAACGTTTTTTTCGTTTATTTTTTACCATATGTCCCACAGTCTGCTCCCTTCATAGCAAAGGTCAGGGCGAGAGATAGTATAAAATGACCTTTAAAACTGCGTCCAATAAGCGTCGGACGTTGGAGTGACCGGCAGCTGGACGCACGCCACTGATTCACTTTCATCATTTGTGAAAAATCGAGAACTAATGCATTAGTTTTTTTCCTTTTTTTTCTTTCGTGTTCGCCTTTAATGGGAAGGTCGATTCCATCCATTCATTGGTGTTGAGACAAAACTGGAGAGAGATTTTAATGTTTGTTTGCTTGTGTTTGTGTGTATGTGTGTGCGCGAGTTTGCGTGCGTGCTTGCGTGCATGCGTGCTTGAGTGCGTGCATGCGGGGGTGCGTTGGTGTGAAATAAAGGAAGGTAAAAAAGAAAGAAAGGAAGGTAAAAAAGAAAGAAAGGACGGTAAAAAAGAAAGAAAGGAAGGGAGGAAGGAAGGAAGGTCGCGTAGGGCGTGTGAGGGCTAGGAAATGAGTCACTTTCCCTCACGTAGAAGAGATCATGGCCCGCGGTCACAGCGTGGGATTTTGCTACCGTTTATTCGTTTTGCTCTGTCTGTTCTGAGCTTCTTTTGTTTTGTGTTTTTGTTCATTATGTTTGCTTTTCATTTGTGCGTTCTGTTTGTTCGTTTGTTTTGTTCTGTTTTTCTTTACTTTAGGTTGCCGAGAGAATGGGAATTCTATAACTTTTTCTCGTGCAGTGTCAGCCAGAGCAGAACTACCCATACCAATCTTCCATACCATACCTTCTGTCCCTTAAATGGGCTGAATACCACGTAACAACGTCCTCGCCCAGGTCCTGACTTGCCCTATTATCCCTAAGTATCATAAACTACCCCCCCCCCCCGTCCGCCCCCCGAGCTTCTCCCCCTCCCTTTCTGTATCGCCCCACCTCCTACCCCCTCACCGGCTGTCCTTGGCCACGCCCATGTATCAATAAGGGCGTCAGAATCTCCTTTAGCGCCTTCTGCCGTGTGCCATGTGAATTCCTGGCAAAGAATTCCTCTTTAGAAATATATTATCCGTAGCTTCCTGTTCACATCCACAAGGAATGTTTTTAAAAAAAGTAATTGTGAAAACCGTGTCTGGACAACCCGGAAACTTTTTTGTTTTTTCTTTTTCACGAGTTCTTATATGAGGTCATAGGGGTGATGGTCAGGACACGGCGGAGGTAAGCAAGGGTGGTGTACAGAAATAGATTAGAAGGATATTTACAAACACTTCCTTGTGGTCGTGTACTGCATTGAAATGGAAGAGGGTAAAGAAAAGGTTTTGTCGATGGATAGTCAGAAATCGGGGGAAAAGAGAGGAAGGGAGGTAAAACAGAGCCACGAGCAGACTGAACTTGATTGTAATGTAGGGTGTTGTTCAGTAGATGATGGCAAATGTTCTCCCCCGCAGGTCCTGCTGGTGGTGGCCGCCGTCGCTGTGAGCGGCCAGAACCAACGAGAAGAGGCGCGAGCAAGACTCCGCGCCCTGGCTCAACGCGCGCGGGCTGGCGACAGGGATGCCCAAGATAGACTTCAGTCTCTTCGCCGCAAGCGACCTTTGAGACGAAACCAGGCTGTTCAATCGAAATCCGCCCCCCGCAGGCCAGCCTTCCAGGGCGCCTCCTTGGCTCCCGTAGAAGAGGTAACACAAGCACCAGCGCCCGCACCGGCTCCTCAGCGCGTCAGGGTCCCAGTTCGCCGCACGCGAGTCCGCATCCCTCGCCCAACGACGACCCCGCCGCCCCCGCCGCCCCCAAGCACCTTCCCGCCTTTCTCCCCCGTCCCGCTGTTCACCGAGACCACTGAGGATTCCTTCTTCGAAACGGACCCCGTCACCGAGGCCCCTGTCTTCGAGACCTTCCCCACGGAGCCTGTGACGGAGGCGCCCATCTTCCAGAATGTCATCGAGCCGAGCCCAGTGCCTTTCAGGCCCCGCGTCAGGCAAAGGCAGCAGCAGTTCCAGAGCACAGACCTGGACTTCGAGCCGCACCGCGCTCTGAACACAGGCCTCGAAATCGACACCCGCTCCGAGAACATCATCCAGCACTCGCGCGTCGACGGCACCACCAAGCCCACTGTGGAGACCATCCGCCGCTACTCTTACTTTGATGACCAAGGAAACTACATCTTCGGCTACGAGGCCGCCGACGGCTCATTCAAGGAAGAGAAGCGACGACTTGACTGCATCGTCGAGGGCAAGTATGGCTACGTTGACCCCGACGGCGTTCGTCGCGAGTTCACTTACACCTCCGGGAACCAGTGTGACCCCAACGCTACCCCGAGCCCTGACGGCGAGGAGGTCGTCCTCCCACTGAACGACCAGTTCCTCACACAGACGCAGGAACGCAGACTGTCTGATACAGAGCTTACCGAATTGAACTTCAACCGTCGCCGTCGCCCTGTCGTCCAGGAACAGCAGCAGGTCCAGGTCCCTGTCCGCACTCCCTCCAGCCGTCGCTTGCGTCCAGTCGCTCGACCACAGGTCATCAGGACCCAGCAAGTAGCTGTAGAAGAGCCTGTCACACAGGCTCCGGCTCCTCAGTTCACCACTCCTCCTTCCTTCAACCGATTCACCACCCCGGCCTCCTTCCGCAGACCTCCGACCACCGTGCAGGAGACCAGACCTACCACACCTGAGTTCGTCGAGACCCCCGCGCCCACCACGGTCTTCAGACCAGTCACCTCCGCTCCCCGTCAGCCCGTCGTGACCTCTGCAGCATTCAGGCCAACACCCAAGCCCGTCAGCTTCGACTTCGATCGCGAATTCAGTAACCTCTTCAGCAACTTCCCTGGTCCTCGCCAGACCACTCGCACGCAGCTCTTCACTCAGCCCAAGCCCACGACGCCTTTCATCCCCAGGACGACACCAGCACCCACAACCAGACCTCCTCCTCCTCCTCCCCCACCAACCACGAGGGCCCCCGCCACCTTCCCTCCCGTGAGGACCTCCCCCGCCACCAGCCGCCCTTCCCTGGACGACGGGTCCCGGACTCTGGGCGGAAGCGACCTCGCTCCCCAGCTCGTGTTCGACGCAGCCACCGGCACCTTCAAGACCGTGCGCGTGAACACCAAAGTCCGCCCGACACCGCCCCGGCCAGCGGTGCAGACTTCCTTCGCACCCGCCCCCACGTTCGCTCCCGCGTTCGCCCCCGTCACCTCTGCTCCTGCGGCGGGCCGCCCTCTGCCCGGCCTAAACACAGGCGGCAGCCCTCTTCCCTCCGTGCCAACTGGTCCCCTCTTCATCAACAACCCCGGCCGCTCTCCTGCTGCCTCTGAGTTTGACAAATTCTTCAGCCAGTTCAACATCAAGTTCTAAATAAAAGACCGACCAAGACTAGCAAAGATGGCTTTGCCTCTTCAAGATACAAATAATAGTATTAAGGCGTTGTTTACATTTCATTTGAAAATGCTCAACCTGTTTCCTCCAGCTCTTCCCGGGCCTCGTATCGTCTTGCCAGCCTCTGGAGACGTCGGCTGAACGGCTCTCACTTTCCTTCCCTCACCTAGCGGCTGCATCTAGTCTAAGTCGCCGGCATCTTTAACTAATCCTCTTTAGTTCATGTTGGTCTCGCGGCCGGGTTGGCACGATTTTGTTCATTGGCGCTGACAGTTGTCCACGCCGAGAAAATTCAGTGTACACGTTGTTGTAGATATGAGCACTTGCAGGTCGACTAAGTAAAAAAAAAAACGATATGCTAATGAGGTGAATGCAATAGTGTCGCCCAGGTTGCAACCCAAGGCCAAGTTACGCCCGTGCCAGTCACTAGAACATTCTCCCTACGCTAGTGCCAAACTAGTGCACCTTCCCCTTCGAGCTTTTAGTTGTTCTCGTTCATTTTAGCTTTTGCTTCTTAAATGTCGTGCAATGTTGAAAGCTTGCATCGCGTCCGTTGCAATCATACTTTTGCTGTAAATAATTTGCTTTATACAGAATGCTCTTACCGTTTCTACTACCTCATCACATAAACAGATCACTCTGCACTCCTTAACCGCATGTGTCTTGCCAGTGACCTCGTTACAACGACCAAGCCTTCTTCTCCTCTCTACGATCCTGCGAAAATTAAATGCATAAATAAAGCCAGAGGATGCGTGGTTTGACGGAAAGTGCGAGGAATCATAGCACGCCCGCCTTTCACGAGTGTGGTCGGAGACACGCCTCCGCCCCCGGCTTCTGTACAAGGAGAGG
>NC_091572.1:23927391-23932391 GCF_042767895.1 Penaeus vannamei
TAGTGGAATTTCATTTCCTTTTTTTTTTTCATTTTCAATTCATAATGAGACAATATTATTCTTTAAAATAATTTTATACATTTTACCAAATGAACGGGTGGCGTATCGTGTCCTGTCTCTTCTTTCTCAATGTCAGAAATGGTGTTTTGGCCACCTAATCCCCCCCCCCCCCACAGCCCGCTGCCCTTTATGTGTCCAACCTGGTCATGACTGCTCAAATTGCTCGGCTCAGTCACGCACGTGTGCCAATTGTGGTGGCTCCCATAATGTATTTTATAGCAGCTGCCGTGCCTACAAGCTCGAATCTAAAGCAGCAGTTCTCAGATTCCAACTAGGCCTCACTCTACGTGAAGCCAGACATGAAGCATGGCGACGAGGTTTTGGTCTCTCTACCTATTCCAAAGCTGCCCTTCGCTCTGCTCCCCTTTCATCTTCTCAAGATGTCTCAGCATCTCCCCCAGTATCTCTTCCCGCTACCCCGAACCATCCTACTTCTACTCCCCTCTCCTCCAGTCAAATTCCTTTTCTAGTCTAAATCCAGATTCTCCATTCTCTACCACTTCGCCGATGCCTACTTCTCCTCACTTTACTTGTCGCACCAGACGATAGAAACGCTCTTCATCATCTACCACATCCTCTCCTACGTCCTCCTTTTCCTCTACTCCTCGGAGATCTATTCCCTCTTCTTTTCAAAAGAGAACTTTTGTTTCTCGGATCTCCCCACCCAAGTCTCCTCCAGAACCTCTTGAAGACAACCAAAACTTCCTAGACATGACCCAAAAAAATCACCGCTCCCTTGTCCACCTTCCTATCTCTCTATTTCTATTCCTTCTACATTTTTTGGTTTTGTTTATATTCATCATTCTCCTCCAATTCCCCCTTCTGTCGCAGTGGTGTCGTCCGGATCCCTCCCCTCCTGACATTCTTCCTGATAATTCACCTTTCCCAGTCCTCTTATCTCATTCTCCGGTTTCTCATGCATCTTCCCCAACAATGATCTTTACCTGCTGATTGTTTCATTATGGCTCTTTTGCCATTTTTCCTCAAACAATGTTCCTCTTCCTTCCTCAGCCATAGGGACTCTCCATTCCATCCAGTCACCCTAGCTACGCCCTTAATCTTTTTCTCTTTTACTAATCTCTGCTTTACTTCATTTACTCTGCTTCTTCACCCTTTTCACTACCATACTATCCTACAACGCTCTACAACCTTTTGACATCTAACACATTCGATCCTAATCGTTAGCTCATTTTTACCATTTTCGCCACGATACGTTACCTTAACGCTATGTGACCTCTGATATCTAGCACATTTATTTGTTTTAACAATGAACCATAAACCATCATTTTTGTTGCGATCTTATTGTACGACGGAGAGGCTAAAGCTCGAACAAACCCACATCAAAATCAACTCTATATACATATAGAGACATTGATCAAAATAAGCTTCAACTGCGCAACCACTTCATGGGGCCTGTAGCAGAAGATAAATAATCCTTCATTTGCAGGATTGAAAAGAGTTATTTTCGTCCCACACAGCTGACCCGATTGGTAAGTAGCCCATGGCGTTCCTAAAGAGGATAAAACCTCGGACAATAAGAATCATCGTTGCAAGCAAAGGCTGGGCTGTGGGACCAGCTGAGTGGGAGGAACATTTACTATATTAACGTAAGGCGCCCCCATGGTCACACAGAATACTTCGATATGCCACCATAATAATAGCAACAATGATAATGATGAAAACAATAGGAACAATAATGATCATGAGAATGATGATGATAATAATACAGAAATAAAAAATATTAATGTTTATCATAATGATGATAATAATAGTAATAATTATCATTGGTCTTATCATCATTGTTATTATTATTACTATTATCATTATTTCTTTGTTATTAATATTATTATTGTTGTTATTATTATTATTATTGTTGGTATTGTTATTATTATTATTATTATTATTATTATTATTATTATTATTATTATTATTATTATTATTATTATTATTATTATTATTATTATCATTATTATTATTATTATTATTATTATTATTATTATTATTATTATTATTATTATTATTATTATTATTATTATTATTATTAGTTACCATTATGATAATGATTATAATAATAACGATGATAATGAAAATAATTTTTATAATAATACAAATAATTGCAACGATAAAAATGATGATAATGATAGCAATAAAAATGATGATAATGATAGCAATAAAAATGATGATAATGATAACGATGATTATAAAAATGATGACTATGACACTAACAATAAAACTTATAACAATGGTGATTATAACAATGATACTGATGACAATGATGATAAAAACAATGATAATGATAATGGCAAAAACAACTTGTCAGTGTCTCTCGCAGCACCATCTATTGGCGTGTCTTAGAAACTCTAACGTGAGATGTGAACGAGAACATGTCATTAATTTTGATAGATACTGTTGACGGTAATTTTTATTTGTTCATTTTAGATTATTTGTTTGATTGTTGATGCAAAAGAAGGTAAAAAAGATTGACAGTAATACCTTTTATGCTTGTATCTGGAAGAAATTATGCGAAACTACATTAATTATGGTACATTTTGGATTTTTAAAGTTGTGCAGATGGTTCATAAAGAACTGATTTAGTAAATTTTACTAATGACGATAGGTAAATGAGAACAACTGTCAGAATAAGGGCGATGTAATGATTAATTGTGAATGAAATTACAGCATTATAGTGAAAATATTTTTTATTATTGTAATGTCTTTCTAATGACATAAAAGTTATTTTAATATGTATTTATATAATTCTTATATCGTCAGTGTTCACAGGAAGTAAAGTATACTGAGAATAAGATCTGTATTATAGAGAAAGAAGGAATTATTATAGTTCAATAGGCTCAGGTTTATGCAGAGGAATTTCTAGACAAAAGTATTCAGCAAGTATGTAAAGAACACAAAAAATTAAATAAGAAAAAAAAAGACAGCAGAATATTTATTAATGACAGGTGACAGGTGACTTTAACCCATTGGGATTCATATTACAGGAATGTTTTATCAATAAAATGGGCCTCAGGGGTGGATGATGGGAAACCTCAGTGCAACAAACAGGTCACGGCAATAGTCATATTAAAGAAATTGTTGCTGAGGGTAGGATAAAGGGGTCATCTTGTCATGATTTCGTTGTATATTTGCAATATGCGAAGTGTGGTGTTACTCCCCACAAGAGCACGATGTGTGTTTTGTACAAAGTATATACTTCCTAAAAGAGATTGTATGAAGTATGATCAAGGAAAAGTAGTTCTGTGTTGGTTTAGCATCAGAAAATTTTTGGTCCAAAAAAATTAATAGTACAAAAGAAAGACAGAAAGGAAAAAAATAATACAAATACAGTTACTTGTATTGCATGGTCTAAACTACCTGGAAATATAATGTAGAATGTGCTCTACAAAAATGTTTTGTTGCAATCATGACACAGCATCACTAATGACAAATATAGGCCTCAGAAAAGAGCAAAGCAGCAAAGATGTATGTGCAGAAAAGGGGCAAATGGTATTGCAAAGAGGAGACGAGTCAAGGAAGCCATATGCCCGTATTTTGATCCATGTCTGAGCCCCGAGGCACCAAGATCCAATGTGTTAATACAAGGGTATTAAGTCCATCTTTTGAATGTGATAAGCTATGCTACTTGATAACTTGGAATGACAATATATAACTAAAGACACATAGACACAATTTATCTTTTTGACATATTACCTGGTGAGCTAACATAAAGAAGAGTGTAGCAAAATTGCCAGAGAACAAATATTTCAAGAGGCCTGATAAAGTATCAACAAAATTTATAAAAGTATCAACAAAATTTATAAAAGTATCAACAAAATTTATAAAGATGATAATTATAATAACTATAATAATGATTGATAATAATGATGATAATAATAATTATGATAATGATCATGACAAAAATGATGATAATGATAATTATGATGATAAAATTAATATCAATAATGATAGATTTATTATTATCATCATTATTATTATTATTGCTATTATTATATAGATAAAAGCAATGAAAATAGTGATAGTAGTACTCATAACAGGGACAGCAATGCTAATTGTTACATTTTCTTCTTCCTTGCAGTAATTCCACAGATTTTGTCATGGGAGGTAGTCCCTGTTCTTTTGAGAAGGGTAAGCTATATTGCTATCAAGTAAAGGCTGCTATGGTATTGTCACTTGTTAAACATATCAGGTTGTTAAGTAGTTTGATAACTTAGTTGTAATGAAATGTATTTTCTGATTATTGAGAGTGAACACATATATTTGTGATAATACCTAATACAAATATTAATTTCAGGTGAAGTAGAGATGACTTAAATATTTTGGTGACTTTATTGTAATAACTTATATTTTACTATTGTGATTGTGGAGAATTATTATCACATATGTGTAGTGATACCACTGAGTACCGTTTTTCATTTCAGATGCAGTATAGATGATTTGCCAAAAAGATATTCCTGCTTTGGAAGGGAAGAGTTCAGTCTCACACAAGCAGAATGACAGATAACACAGTCATTAAAGAAGAAGATCCCTTACAATGTAATGAAAAAAGTGGCCTACACATAGAACAGGAATATGCATGGTTTATTAAAGAGGAGTGTGATTTACCAGAAGAAGGAAACAAAGACAAAACACATAGCTTTTGTATATCTGACATAGATGGAGATTCATTAAACAAGTGTAAAAGGTATCCATTTGTGAAGTATGTTAAGCCACCTGTAATTGATGAACCCTATGTGTGCAAAATATGTGGTATGAGATTTTCCAAAAACGGCAATTTAGAAAGACACATGCAGATGCATTATGGAGTCAGGTCTTATGGTTGCAAAATTTGCAATAAGAAATTTACTCAGAAGTGGAATATGATAAGACACATGAAACTGCATACAGGCGAAAAACCTTTTTGCTGTGAGGTATGTCATGAAAAATTT
>NC_091572.1:23944891-23957391 GCF_042767895.1 Penaeus vannamei
CCTTATTGTCTTCCCCCTCCCACCAGAACTACTTCACTCCACACCACCCATCTTCCTCCCACCCTCATCCTTCTATTGCTTCCACCTCTGCAAACCTTTTGAGTACTCTATTTGGCCAAGCCAAGTGGGATCAGTTCATTGTGATTCCCTCCACAGTCCCTTACTCTGACAATACCCTTCTCTTTCAACAGTCTCCCAAAACTGTTTCTGTCTCCCTGACTAGTTGTCCTATCTACAACAAACACTAGTCATACTGTGAAAATTACCAACTTGCCTGCCTTGTTGATTATGATGCAGTGGCAGTACAGTGCTATAGTGCTATTTCTCCCAGAGGCCAGTGTCAGTCCCATACCAATATTGTCAAGATAAGGTTCCATAAACATGTCCCCCTTGAAGTTTATATTGGTAGAATGTCCTGCCATGTTCGACCATATGGACCCCTTCCTTGTCAATCCCAGAAATATAGGTGTTTTTGGCATCCAGCCAAACACTGTCACTCCATAGGCCGCTGCCCTCTATGTGATCAACTTGGTTATGACAGTTCAAATTGCTCTGCTCAGTCATGTAGATATGCCAGTTGCGGTGGCCCCCATAATGTATTTTATTGGAGATGCCCTGCCGATTAGCTCAAATGTGAGGTAGCAGTTCTCATATTCAAGCAAGGCCTCTCTCTACTCGAGGCCAAAGAGGAAGCACGATGATGATGTTTTTCTCTCTTTACTTATTCCAAAACTGTCCTTTACTCTGCTCCTCTCCCATCTTCTCATGAGATCTCAGCATCTCCCCCAGTATCTCTTCCCTCTACTTTAAACCATCCTACCTCTACTCCCCCTCTCCCCCAGTTAAATTCTTTTTCCAGTCTAAATACAGATACTCTGATCTCTACCACTTCCTGATGCCTACTCCTCCTCACTTTACTTGTCACACCAGGCAACCTAAATGTTCCACTCCACATTCACCTATCACATCCTCTCCTACACCGTCCTATTCCTCTGCTCCTCAGATATTTATCCCCTCTTCTCATAAAAGAACCTCTATCCTCTTCACCCAACTCCCCTCCAGAAACTTAAAAAAATACTAAACTTCCTAAACGTGACCCAAGGGAACACTCCGCTCTTTCATCCACCCTCCAATCCCTCTGTTCTTACTCTCTGTACATTTGCCAATTTGCCAATATCCATCCTCCTCCTCCTCCTCCCCCCACCCCCCTTTCTCCTACACTCTCCCAATACATCCCATCCTTTCTACCGCTCCCACCTGAATGCTCACATGAATTCCTTCTGTCACAACAGTGTCCTCCAGACCCCTTCCCTCCTAACACTTCCTGATACTTCACTAACTCCCCCGGTCCCCTTCTCTCATCCCCCGGATTCTTCTCCTCCTACTTCTCCAACAGCCATCTCTGTTTTCCTTGAACAGTGTCCGTGTTCCTTCCAGTCAAAGTTGCACTGCAATTCACTCATCACCCTATGCCCTTTACCCTTTTCCTTTTTTTTTTTTTTTTACTAATCTCTGCTCTACTTCATTTTATTCCCACTTTTCCCATTTCACTACCACACTATTCTATAACATTCTCTGATCTTTGACATCTAACATATTTTATCATAATCTTTAACTCTTCTTTATCCTTTGTGGCATAGTGCTATATGACCTTTGATGTTTAGCATATTTATTTGTTTTCACCATTAACCTTTCACAGCAGCCATATTTATTGGCTTCATAACAAGTATGTGATAAGCTGACAACATGAATTTCTGAAGGTTTTGAGTCTTTCATTTGATGTTGATAGAAAACCATACTGTATATTAATATGACATGAATCTATTGAAGGTTAAAGAATATGCCATAAGGGGATTGTTCAAAATGAAAGAATATTGGAAGTGTCAAAATCGAAATATGTCTGATTTTGAATACCTGTACATTTAAAGAATTACCCTTTCAAATATCAGGGTTTACAAAGTATAATAAAATTCTGTTAGTCATTTGGGCATTTCAGGACATGGATAGATTAAATAAGATTTTTATAAAAATGAGTCGATCTTGCAGACTTCTTTAATTTTTGTAAGGGGAGAGAGAGAGAAATCTAAAATATTAAATAAAAAAATTACATCTTCCTTTTAGACACTAATCTGATATACTCTTCACCAATTTAAAATGGTTGTGCCAATGGAAAATCAGGTGTCACATTTCTTGCACATAAAGGGTAAAAGAAAACATAGTATATGGAGTCTATATATTTGAGTAATAAGGAAGTTTTCTTGATTTTTGGAAATAACACTACTATTGAGTAAGCAGCATAAAATAAAGGCTGAAAAGGAAATAACGAAATAATAAATGATGTTTGCAGTATGGCACTTGAAACCAGAAATCAGGATGCATACATCAAAGAAGACATTTTAATACTGATACAAAGGCAATTGTTTCTATCTGTGCCATTGAACTGAAATATGGAAAGCAATGAGCAATGATATCTTCTGTACATAATAAAAAAAGTGTAATAATATTCAATCTGTAATGGAAACTTCATACATGTAAATCCATAATACATGATATAATACATTCTTCTCAATTTAACTTTTTTTTCTGAGAAGTACTTGCATTGCTTTCTCAGAAACACACCAGAATTAAGATGTGCTTAGTAGCTATAAACCTTAAAATGCATATACTATTTCTTACATTTCTTGAGGGTTCAAATTTTGCTTTTACAGATGATTGAATAACTGAAAGCAATTACTTTTTTTTTTTTTTACATTTTATGAACTTGTAAGTACATGGATCATCTGAGCTTGTTCTTATAAGTGACTATACAACACTAAAATATTGATTGTAATCTATCGTTTATAATACAACATAATCACTAACATATAAGGCATTTAGTTACAATATACTCCATAAAGGCACCATTACATTTAGAGTTATCAACAAAGGTATCTTTTTCATACATAAAGTACACAGTTTATGAAAAATAGACGTACACACTATTCAACATCATATAAACATTATCTGTTACCACCATGCTGAGTTTGATCACAGTTGCCAATCACAAATCACCTTATGATCTAGAAATTTAAATATTTTCCATACCATTTTTCATACTGAAGTGACAATCAAGAATTTAAACTGAACCAGGTGATTATGTTAAAGATTGCAGTACTTAAAGTGAAGTTTCAATTGTATCATTTTAATAGAGCAGTTATCCCTTGACATGAGGCACCTCTATTCAATACCATAAGCTTGTCTACTGAAAACTCTACATTCAGTACAGTAATTGCATTAGCTGTGGTACACATATTAGCTGTAGTACATTTCATTTTGTATCAAATACATTTTTAAATATATACACACCTTCATACAGAAGATTTTATGTTTACAGAGTAAGTAATTCTGGAGAAAACAATGTAACCCAAATCGTGTGATGATTTTCTTTCATATATTTACACACCTCACACTCAATATTATGCAGAGTCACTTGAAGTCCAGGAGCTTGAAGTATTTAGCTATTTCACTATAATTACTCCTTTAGCAACACTACAGAGTATTGTCTCAAATTCTAAAATAGTGAAAAAGTAGTAATCTTTTATTGTCGACCACGTTACCGATTTGACTGGTTGCATTTCATTATATTTTTTGTATTATTCATGTTTCAAATATAAATGACCCTATGATCCACTTATATTCAGAAAAAAACGGGAGTTGATATTTTTTTAAACTTCTCTCATGAATGTGAAGGTGATATGTATGGCTATGGCAGCATATAATTGCACATCACTTGGGCTGGACCTCTCATGGGGACGTCGAGTTGTAGTGTTTCGCAGAGGCAGTGGGAGAGGTCGCTTAAGATCAGTCGTGAGGATTTCTCATGAATCTTCATACATAAAAGCGGTTCTACGAGGGAAAAGAATGCCTTTCTTTATCAAGAACTTTGAATGGGCTTATTTTTTCAATGTAATGTGTTTTTTAATAATTTTAAGGACATGAACATTATGTGTTTTTTTGTAAAATATATAGGTATGCGTATGTAACCTGCACAGTCATTAAAAAAGAAATAATTCCAGTCTAGCAAACACTGTCAGCAGCAACTGGAACCGCAGGATCTGTCAGGGAACCGCACTCGGGTCTTGCGTACCAGCCAGGGGTGTCTCGACGTCCTCCGCTCCTCCGACGGGGAACGCGCCTCGGGGAACCTGGGGGCGCAGACGAGTCATCGCTTGTGTCCCCGTGCACCTGTGTGGGCCTGACCGGGATGGCTACAGGACCCCAAGGGATGCCCAGGTGTTCGGGCGAAGGGGCATCGCGTCTGGGAGAGGGACAAGTGTGGGTGGGCTGCGTCTTCGAGGTCATGTGGCCGTTCGCCGGGTGCTCCTTCAAGCCCTCGCGGAATCGCCGAGGAACGCAGCGCGCCGTTAGGCTGTGAACCTGCGAAGGGAGTCAGAGAAATGCTTTAATACTTGAAATATAATTGTTAGAGTTGAAATAACTTTTTGTGCAGCCTACGTTGCTTTTTCCCCTTTTTTTGGGGGGAAATGATACGGATCCTTATCCATTCAAAAAAGAAATACAAACAAATCTACAAAATCTCATATTTTAAATAATTTTACTGCTACTTATATAAAAATATTCCTTACTTTACTAGTCTAAGAAAATTACTCACATTAGATTACATTTTCATCATAAATTTCCTCTTACACCATCTTCCATTATTTAAAAAAATAAGCTGCATGTAAAGACAGGAAAGAAACATCTCAATATCCTTAGAATAAACTAGATATCAGCACGGGAATCACAAGTGGCACAAAATAACATCAACTAGGTTTGAGCAAATCAGTGAAATAGGAAAACGAAAGCATAGACATTACAAAATATCATTTGACATCTATGCAACTATGCACGGTTTGTTTAGTGACTCTGTGTACATGTTATTCAAAAAGGGCGGGCGCTGTATCGAAGTTGTTTCTAATTATAACTCGTTTCATCTCAAAAGGTGCGGGCGGGGAGACTAAATGTACTGATTCATTTAATGTTACTTTTAAATAATTATCATTGCATCAAGAACTATAGTGATGGAAGACCTATTACTCCTTGGTAGTGAAAAAATTACTGTAAGCGTCCCTGTGTGTGTCTGTGCTTATGTGTGTGCTTGTAGAAGATACAAGTACAAAAAGAAAATTTGTATGCTCACATCAATATCTTTTAGTTTTATATTTTAAAAAATCATTCACTAAACAAATATAAACTTAGAGCTGAAACATGAATAATCAAAATATCTATTAAAAAATAAGATCATCAAAATTGTAAAATAAGACAGGAACATAAAATCTCAAACAGTTGTCAAGAAATAACATACAGTGAAGGCAAGCAAGCAAAAGTCCAGTCAGAACAATGTCACAATCCCACAGTCACAGTTCAACGTAAAGAAGTCATAGCGTCACAGAGGCAATCACGACAGTAATGAGGAATGTGCAGAAGTAACGAGTATAGTAATACAGTAGAAGATGGGAAATCATTCAAAAGAGGTGCAACATTGTACGTTTGGAACCCAACATATTGGTAGCAAGTAAGTGCATTAATGAAAAAAAATACAAGAAAAAAACATCCACATACAAAGATCATAAAGTATGTATTCAAATGTACAAAACCACCTGGAGTCCACATAATATTCACATAATGGTGCTTATTATTACAAGAATATTGAGACCCACAGATAGCACAGAGAAATACAAATGATAGAAAATTTCTCCCATTCAGTATAAAATTAACCAACACAAGACGAATTCAAACAATACCAGCACCAATAAGGGAAATCTTGAATTCGACCACCTTCATACACAATATGCAATCAACAGGTAGATGTGTATGTATTTTGCAAGCAGTTCCATTAAGACCAAATTTCAAGATATTGTAGTTCGTTTTCATAAAGCAGGAAATCCCCACGAAAATGGACGTTCGCAGTTCAAATCTCAGCAATTCTTTCAGATTTCATTTTTTTTTTTGGGGGGGGGGTGTAGTATAACATCAAAATATATGGTAAGGATTATATAGTAATTCGTATATCAACTAAATTCCCTGTAATCTATGGAATCACCCATGGCAATAATAACTTAGAACTGTCCTGCCATTTAATAAGAAAATATGCAAAGTAAATCCCCCATAATAATGTTCATAGTGTTTAACTAAGTAACTCAAATTACATGCACTATATCATGGAGTTGACTGAAATCTGAAAGACTTTGCAAGTGAGAAGACCCAACAACAACCGACAGGCCCACGACTGACTGATCCGGAGTCCAGTAGTACCTCATTCTCTTGACCCTTTCTGTGTCATGCACGCGTGCCTCTAGTCGCACAGTACCCTGGGCTCGGGGCTGTCCTTGCCGATGGTGTCCACACTGCTGGTTGACTTCGACTCGGTTGAGACGGCTGACTGGGCAAGGTCAGCGTCACTCAGCGTCAGGTCGACCCCTTCGTCAAAGGAGTACTGCGGTCCTAGCTTCGTTTTAAGCAAAGGGGCGTCTGTGAATGTCGGGGAAGTGGTGACGGCTGTCGGGGAGATGACTGTACCGTCGGGAGAGAGCGAAGCCTTTCTCCTGACTGGTGAGAATGGAGAGTTAAGGGGCACGGAGGCCGCCGTTATGCTTTTCTTTCTCTGGCCGGGTCTTCTGTTGGTGCTGCTTCCGCATCGGGATCCGTGGACGATCATTTTCGTGAGGGACCGAGGATCGCACATCGCTTCTTCCTCACTGCTCTCATCGGAAGAGGGCGGTGCAGGAGGAAGCACAGGAGGGGGCACAGAAGAGGGCGCTTCTGTGAGGGAAATGACTGTAACATGAGGTCCCTTTGACTCCGCCTCAATCACTTGCACTGGGTAGTCATTTGTGTCTTCGGAAATCATCTTTGGTCTATTCTGTGACGAGTGGTTGTCCATTTCAATAGGAATGACTTGGGAATATTTCACCTCTGGGTTGCTGGTAGAATAATATCCTTTGCCTGTGTTCTCATCTTCCAATGGGGGATAATGATGTGCGTCATTATAAGAAGGATACTTTACAGGCGAGTAACCACTATCTTCACTGTCTATATTAATGATACTGGCATGGAAAAGGGAATGAGGCGAATTGTCTGAAACACTAATGACTGTTCTGTTATCCTCTCCTTCATAAATTGAATTTCCATTTCTATCTTTGTTAGTAACATTGTCGTTCATTTTCTCGTTTGATCTGGAAGTCTTACCGAATGGTTTTGTATTTTGTGAGAGAACAGGCTTTTCAGAGGGTACACTGCCTGAGGTAATTGTCCCTGTATTTTTGGCATTTGTCTTTGGACTTCTGCGGAGATCATGCTGAAGCTTTGGTGTCTTCGAGTCTGGCTGATCATACGAGCTGGCTTTGCTGGAAATTACAGACGGTTTAAGTGGAATGTTCTCAAGGCCTCTGGATCTGTGCACGGACACAGGCTCTTCAACAGAGATTACTTTTGCAGAAGTTGATTGTATTTTTGGATATTGTTCGTTGTCAGAGAGAGTTATGATAGTTTTGTTTGCTTTCACCTTCGAATCTTCTGTGGGTTGTCTCAAAGGTGTCTCTTCTCCATTGCTCTGTTTATCAGAATATAATTTCAAAAGGTCTGAAATGCTTTTAGCCTTTACCAATGGCTTTTTATGTGTGTCCATTTCAGTCGTTCCTTCAGTGGTGTTTGGTTCCTTTGCACTGTCTGGGGTCGATGTATAAGACCCACCTTCAATATATTCTAAGAAATCCTTCACTTTCCCATCGTCAAGAACAACCCTTGGTGACGGCACTTCATTTGTACTTGTATCTTGATTCGGTTCACTTTGGACTTGTTCTTGCATGTATGTCTTTGACAGATCGGGCGCGGTTCCAACATATTCCACTGAGTTCTCTACTCTTTGGTCCTCAAGGAAAGCATTTGGTGAAAACTTTTCCTCAAGGCTGGTTCCTTGGGTCATTTTCCCTCGCACTTGTTCGCGTGACTGCACAAATTCCCTCTGGATCAGTTCCTCTTCATGACTTTGCTGAATAGTTTTTTTACGGAGTAGGTCTTGTGAACCGAATAATTCTTTCTTTGAAATTCTGCTTGGCGGTCTTCCAGCTTTGGTTTCCATGTCTGTGTAAAGCTTCAACAGATCAGATACACTTTTAGCCCTCTTCATGGGTGCTTTCTTTGTATCGTCTTGTTCTGGAGTGTCTGAGGTAACTGTACTGTCAGACATACTTGATTCATCATCAGATTCATGCTGGACATTCTTGACTCCCTGGCCAATCTCTTCTTCATAAGAGGGATATTCTATCTTAGAACTATGGTTCGTGGGTGGCAGAGAATTCTGACATGCAACAGGTGGTGGTGACTCAATATCATTTGTTCTTTGTGTTTGTTCAGTTTCTAGAACAGGAGAGGAGGTTTCATGTTTTGCTACTGCCTCCTGAACTGGTTGTATGTCTCTACTCTGAGATAAATTCTGCTCTTCATGGAAACTGTTATGATTCCATGCAGGTGCTGAAGTCATGCGCTGCAGAGGGACGTGTCCATTCCTCTGGTTATTCCACTCCTCCTCAACTTTTTCCTCGATCCTGTTAATCTCACTCAGGGATGTCTGTCTCTGATAACTCTTAAGGAAATCGCGCATTGACCTTTTGCGTCCCTTTGGCGCAAAAGCTATGCTGGGCATCGCAGCGAGGTTTGGCATGCTCTTCTGCCTGGAATTTGCACTCAGGGGCTGGAGGGGAGGAAGCGCCTGCAGAGACGTCTTCCGGACGGGTTGATTTGCTCCAGCAAATTCACTTTCTAAAGCAAGGTTCAAGGTGCTGCTGTACCTCCTTTGATTGTCATGTTCCTTGGGATATTTTAGAGACAAATCTGTCATGCTCTGATACTCATGTTTTGTTTTGTCATCAATTTTGATAATCGTTACTTGCCGAAGGGCGTTGGGGGCATCGGAATCGCTGTCTGTTTCTGAAATCGGAGTCCTTTCGTGATGCAAATCAACTGAGCTGGAATAAGAGTTCTGTCGGTCATAGTGGCTGTTATGCCAGGTAGATTCGTCGTTTGTTCGAAGGGAATTACTGGACACGGACGACCTGCTCCCAGATGAAGAACTGACCTTCCGCAGCGTGACCCCGAAAATGGTCTTGGCCGCTTCCTCGCCGGGGGAGGCTTGGTTCTGGTCCCTAGAGTCCAGTGAATAGCAAGAGTCGGAGTCTAAGAGGCTGGAAGTGCTGTAGCTGAGTCCCCCATTGAGCGAATGGGGCGTCGGAGGCAAGCTGACACTGGTCACTGTGGCCTGATCGTCAAACTCAGAGTCGTCATGATCAGTAAAGTAAGTGTCAGTGTCAGAAGCGGGTTGGGGGTCGTGTGTGGTGTTAGATCTGTTGGGCAAAGACCTTACCTCCTTAACGTTATAGGTCTTCTCGGTTCTCTTGTTGAGGTTGTTGGTGAGGTTCCTGATGTACGGCGGGTCAGTTGGGGAGGATTTCTCGATGAAGATGTTCTTCTTTCCATTAAATGCAAGAGAACCCTGTTTAGCAAAGAGGATCTTATTTTCAGTACCGCAAGTATATAGATGAAATACAAATTCTAAAATACTACTTCATATATATAAATATCTATACACATTAATCTCCTGAAACAAAATAGAAACGTTAACACTGACGAAAGGGAAACCACGGTGTACTCACATCTTTCCCGTGCTTATCTAAATCATTGACCCTCTCTCTGCTCGCGACGTCGAACTTCGAAGCCAATTTCCTGACTGACGGCAGCACGGGGACCTTGTCGGGCGTGCTCGTGGACACGTCGCTGTCGTTGCCGTCGCCGTGGCTCTCCCCGTCGCTGTAGCCGCTCATGCTCTCGACTGACTGGCCGTGCGCTGGCTGGGGCTGGTAGCTCGGCGCCGCCTTGCTCCCTCCGCAGTTATTGCTCAGGTTGATGTTACTCAGGCTACTCACTGTGTTCATACTGTTCTGGCGGGGGTTAGGGCCGAGCGGGCTCAGGTTGGACACCTTCGTCGAGGGCCTGAGGTTGTCGACGCTGGTGTGGCGCAGGAGAGGCTGCAGCGTCGTCCTGTCTCTCGCCGGCTCGCCGAGGGTGTCCACGCTCACTGTCCGCCACAGATCATGCCGAGGAGGCACCAGGTAGGCAGCTGCAATGGAAGCAGTAGGGTCATTGGATTGTCCATTGTGTTTTTGGCGAACTACCTGCGTATCTCCAGATAGATGTTAATATTTTATCAAAATGTCTGAAGAACATATGCAAATGTTATATATTCAAATAAAACTGTTACTTTCGAAAATTTCGTTAAATCCTTAAAAATGACACATCTTGTGCTCAATAACATATGTCTGGATAAATAAATGTTCAATAATCGAGACAAAATGGCGCAAGAACAAGTGCAAGTGAGGCCGTGGTTCTCTGAGGATCATCTAGCCGTGCAAGTGCGGGCGAGTGCGGGAGCCACCCCGGAGGAGCGGCCAACTACAGCAAAGGGTGTTAAGCAATCTGTATGTTAATGGCATCCAAGGCTTGTCAACAATTTTAGCTCTTGATCGTCCAAAAATCTGGACACGATGGGGCTCTCTGTGAACTCTTTTGTTTAATGATCTAGTCATGCGACAGTACCAAGTGCCAGGGTGTCCACCTATCAGTCTCTATGGAGAGATGGCCTGAAAATCTCCTACAGGGGACTGAGAGGGTGAGTCACGCCTTCACAAGGCACTGTATTCCCTCAACCGACGCGTCCAAGTTCAACTAACCTCCCTAGCATGGCCTATCGCTGTAACTGGAGTTTATAATGAAACGGTCAATTAGTATTTGGAAGAAAGGGGGGTAGGGATAAGTCTATAGACATCTGGAATTAAAAGACTACCGAATATCCCATTCAAAGAAAAGAGAATTCAGGTCCAAATCACACATGAAAAAATAAAAAACAAAGAGGTTTTCGTTAGTGAAAGTGTCCCATGACGATGTATATAAAATAAACAAAAACTCACTCTTGTTCTACGACAAAAAATCCTAAACAATGAAAGAAAACGAACACGAGGTCGCCCACACTCACCGGGTCGCGGGTTGTGAAGCCCTTCCGTCGAGCTGTCGGAATGCCCTGTGGCGGGCGCGGAGCGAGGGGCGGCGCGGGCGTAGTTCTCCTCCCAGCGCCTCTGCGTTTCGTCGATCGTGCGCTGGAACCTCGCTACTTCGCGCTCAACACGGGCGGCCTTGGCAGGGGAGGAAAAGAGGGAGGTTGGGGTTAAAAGGAAATTTAATTACTATTTTTATCCTAAGGATGTTTCTGATAATGGACAAGGCATGGAGAGGCCGAGATTAACATTGACGTTTTCTGTCTCTGTCTCTCTCAGCGATACATCGACGATGACGAAGGAAAGAAGAGGCCTGTAGCTTAGTCATGATGATTATGAACTTTTATGTGTCAATTTTTCTCCCAAGCAAGAGAACATATATATTGAGTTGTTTGTTGTCTTGATATCTCATAAGTTACTATACATATATTTATTGAATTGCTTCCATATAGATCTAAACTTAACACACACACACACACACACACACACACACACACACACACACACACACACACACACAAGTTCAAGGATCCCAGATAGGTAAGACAATGTTATCAAAGGATTGTGTGAGGATGATAACGGCTGAGGGATTAAGAGAGATTCGTAGGCAAAAGATATAGTGAGCAGATGTAAGCAAAAGTTATGGTAGACAGATGTTGTGGTAGGTAGAAGTTATGGCAAGCAGAGGTTGTGGTAAGCGGGTGTTGTGGTAAGCAGAAGTTATAGTAAACAGATGTGGTAAGCAGAAGTTTTAGTTAGCAAATGTTGTATTAAGAAGCTGTAATGGTTTGAGTGTGAGTGTGAGTGTGTGTGTGTGTGTGTGTGTGTGTGTGTGTGTGTGTGTGTGTGTGTGTGTGTGTGTGTGTGTGTGTGTGTGTGTGTGTGTGTGTGTGTGTGTGTGTGTGTGTGTGTGTGTGTGTGTGTGCCTGTGCGTGTGTGTGGTTCTTTTAGCATTTGATTATGATGGTGATGACGATAGTGATGGAGCAATAATTTGTAGTAGTGGGTGGAGGATAAGGAGGAAGAAGTAGAGGAAAAAGGATAAGAAGGAGGATGGTGATAATGAAGAGGGAGAGGAAGAACTAGATGACATTGGTGAAGAAATAAAAAGAAACACCTACCGTATTACACACAAAGAAAGAAATACTACACATGTACACACACATACATACATATATACATATATATGTACACACATACATACATACATACATACATACATATATATATATATGTTTATGTATGTGTATGTGTATGTGTATGTACGCACACACACACACACACACACACACACACACACACACACACACACACACACACACACACACACACACACACACACACTAACACACACACACACACACACACACACACACACACACACACACACACACACACACACACACACACACACAC
>NC_091572.1:23967391-23972391 GCF_042767895.1 Penaeus vannamei
CTGCGCCTGAGGACTCCTCTGCCAGCCAGAGTTACTCGCCGACGTCGCCACGTAGTAGTCGCGGCTGTACCTCTTAAGGTCGGCCTGCGGGGGCACGCCGGCGCGGAGGCTCGGGTCCAGGTCCTTCGGTGAGTCCTCGGGGAAGTCGCTGCAAGAGGAATGGGCCACGGAATCAGGGAAAAGGCTTTGGGAAAGTTCGTAATATTTTATGAAAATGAGAGAGGTAAAAGGGAGTGAAGAGAAATACAACGGGAAGGGAGAGAATAAAGCAAGAAAGACGTACTGAAGAAGAGATGAGGAAGTAAAAGAGAAGCAAGGAATAAATAAGAGAAAACCCCATAAACACAAAAAAGAAAAAAAACAATGCAAATAATGATACAACAGAAGAAAAGACCAGAGCCCCATATAATAAAGTAGATTTTAAAAACTATTACGTACACACACAAAAAAGAAGAAGACTAAATCGAAAGAGAGGACCACAGAAAACAAAAGAAACAAAAAACCGAAAAAAAGAACCGTAGAAACAAACAAACAAACAAAATACGAAAAAAAACCAAGATACTTAAACACTCACACTCTGAGAGCCCTTGGGATGTGCGTGGTGGAGGAGGACCTTGAGTGCGATAGACGCTGCACTAATCTCTCGGGAGCGTAAGGATTGTTGGCCAGAGGAATCGCCGCCTCCCACTTCCGGTGCTCGCGCTCGGCTATCGTACCTGGCGGGGTCACGTGAGAGGTCAGAGGTCAAGGGATAAGCTGCTGGGTTACAGTTAAATAGATTTAATTTAATTTAATTTTCAATTTATTTTTGTTTTTACATTTCAAGGGAAGGGGAACTCTGATAGAAATGACGTGGATGCTAAGAAATTGATGAAATAAGAGCGATTCTTATAAGTGATCTGCAGTGCATATATAGTGATTATGTTCATTTGTAAACTTCAGTTTTAATAAGATCATATAACACGAATTGTGTGAAATCAAAAAGAAACATCTCTAGGCTAATATTCATTATAATGATAGTAATAATAAATGGGCAGATTGCATAAAGACAAAGCGAAAAAGGTGGATTCAGGGTAGTGTATTTACAAATCATATCTGGAGACATGTCATTACCATCTACTAAGATCTGTCAGATTAAGCAGTAAGCATATACGGTGCAATAGACAGACATGAAAAATAAAGGACACACACACACACACACATCCACACACACACACACACACACACCCACACCCATACATACATACATACATACATACATACATATATATATATATATATATATATATATATATATATATATATATATATATATATATATATACATATATATATATATATAATATATATATATATATATATATATATATATATATATATATATATATATATATATATATATATATATATAACATACATACATATGGACACAAACACATAAACCATGACATAAATAGGTCTGCGATCTGCAAATTATTACAAATCATCTAATCTAAAAGAAAAAAAAACGTGAAACACTAATCAATATCAAAGCAAAATACTCGTGTATCAAACTATTGCAACTCTAATCTTTCCTGAGACATCCCTATACACATTTTACTCGAGATAACAATATCAATTGTGATACAGGCTTGCTTCAGATACATAAAAAAACAAGTGACAGTAAATATACGTGCGACATACGAGAGACGAGGAAGACACAACATGGCGTATACATAACACACAAAGAGCCATGCAGCAAATAGGTGAAAACAGAAGCCCCGACGGCACAAGATACAGGTGCAGGTGACAAGTGGCAGCGCATGTCGACAGCGAGTGGCCCATCATGCAGTTACCTGGCTGGGGTGTCGACGCGGTGACGGCCTCAGCCTCGTGTTCAGCCAAGGGATCGTCCTCATGCTCCGTGAGGTGTTGTGAGGGAGCACCAGAGGCATGAGGCGAGACGCTAGAGAGAGGAGGAGCGTGGGAGCCTAGCGGAGAAGTGGGGGAGGTAGCTTTAATGGGGGAGGAGGGGGAGGGG
This sequence comes from Penaeus vannamei, assembly GCF_042767895.1. NCBI lineage: Eukaryota > Metazoa > Arthropoda > Malacostraca > Decapoda > Penaeidae > Penaeus > Penaeus vannamei. Next base: position 23,969,412 of record NC_091572.1, read on the forward strand.
CCTAGCGGTGGGGGGTTCCTAGGAAGGGTCGGGGCGTCCTCATCTGAAGAGGAGGAGGAAGAGGAATCGTCGTCATGGCTCGAGGGGCAATAGTCAAGGTCGAGAGTAAGAGCGTTCTGAGGGGAGACTAGCGAGGATTCTAGCCCAATGAAGGCGGCGTTGCGAGCCTCCTGGCACAGCGGGGAGGAAGAACCCTTGCTAGCGGAGGGATCCTTAGGGAGAAATTCTGTTTCCTTTGCACCGTCACCGTCATCCTCGCTACCAAATCCACCCTCACCCTCAACCATCACACTGGAAGAACCTAGAGGACCTAAAGTCACACTCCTGCCATGCAACCCCTGCTCGGAAACACCGTCATCATTATCCTCATCCTCGTCACGATCATCTTCACTGTCAATCCACGCCGAAGCCTGCCTAACGAGTTCTCGCCTGTCCCGCTCTGCTGCGGTGGCGTCTGCCCTGGAATCATGCTGTGAGTCTACTGCACTCGGACACGCGGACCCACGTGTCTTGGGGCGTCTACCTGGTTTCGTGGGCACCTGCAGGATCTCGTCCAGGTCGTCTGCGTCTGTGGTCACGCCCGAGGAGGTGGTCAGCGGATCCTGCGGGACTCGGTGGGGCGACGTGTTTGCCGAAGCTGGTGCTGAGTGCTTGTTGGTCGTGGCCTGGCCGGAGGATCTGGCTTTGTGGGAACCGTGCCTTCTGCCCGGGGCGCTTGGGTGGTCGGCCTGAGGGAGAGAAGGACCCGGAGTGAGGATCGGACCTCCAAGGGAGAGGACTTTGTTGCCACAGAGTTGGTTTGCTTGCGCCTGCCTTTCATTGATCGATACTAGTGTGTTGGTCTATACTGAGACATGTATGTTAAGGAACAAAGCTTAAAAAAGTTTTCTACATTTCGATTGCAACAACAATGCTATATACTAAGAAAAATAATTACAATAGAACAGGAAAAAAACAGTAAAATTAATAATAATAATAATAATAATAATAATAATAATAATAATAATAACAATAACAATAATAACAACAACAATAATAATAACACTTAATAATAACAATAATACTAATAATAATATCAATAAAATTAGAGAAATAATAATAATAACAATAATAATAACACTTAATAATAACAATAACAATAATAACACTTAATAATAATAATAACAATAATAACACTTAATAATAATAATAATAATAATAATAATAATAATAATAAGAAGAAGAAGAAGAAGAAGAACACTTAATAATAATGATAACACTTAATAATAATAATAATAATAATAATAATAATAATAATAATAATAATAATAATAATAATAGCAATAAAATTAGAGAAATAATAATAATAATAATAATAATAATAATAATAATAATAATAATAATAATAATAACAATAATAATAATAATGATATAATGATGATAATAATAATAATAATAATAATAATAATAATAATAATAATGATAATAATAATAAAATGATAATGATAATAACAATAATAATAATAATAATGATAATCATAATAACAACAATAAAAAATAAAAATGATATTGATGATAGTAAAAATAACAATAACATACAGAAAATACAGCCAAAGCACATACACCATCAACAGAAAATCAGTAAAAATAAACACAACAAGGTGCTCTCTGCAAATGAACAAGAATATGAATAAGGTGACCCTGCAAATAAAACCAAATAAAGTGCAAATAAAATGGCCCTGTAAACAAAACAAACGAGTAAATGCAAACAAATAAAGAGGCGCCGCCATGGACCACAGGCATCGTCCAAAAACATCGACCTAAGGGAAAAGAGAGAAGAAAAATAAATGAATAATGTGCAGAAAAAAATCCTTGGAAATTATCTCTGGGAAAATAATGATAGAAAATCACAGAAAGAGAAGAAAAAAACACACGAAAGCATCGCTAGAAAACAACAATAAGAATACGTACGCACAGAAAAAATACACATTAATTCCTTAAAAAAAAAAAGATAAAGAAAGACACATAAAAACTCATAGGAAAAATAAGGAAAAAATATACACATAAATGAAAATATCGCCACAGAGGAGCGAGGAACAGAGTAATCACGATTACACAACAACTCCGGTGGAAGGTCTCTCTCTGTCTGTCCCCGCCAGGATCCTCAGCTCTGCGGCAGGAGCGGGGTGGAGTCGTCGATGCGAGGGCGTACCCAGCAGGAGCACAGGTAGCTGAGGAAGTGGTCCGAGCGGCGGGCAGTGTTACCCTACGCGGCGGGAGATACGCCGTCAGAAGGGGGATTTGGTACGTGTGCGTGCGTGTGCGTGTGCGTGTGCATGTGCGTGTGTAAAAGTATTGGGTGTTGGGGTTGGAGAATTGGTGCTCGTGGGAGTTGGTAACATTTTTCGTTTTTCGTTTTCTTGAATCTTATTCGTTATTATTATTACCGTTTTTATTATCTATCAATTTAATTGGTATGATTCCATCGATAGTTTCAAATGGATTATCGGTGCAATATACATACACTACTCATTAAATGTGTTGTAATAAATGCTGAAAAAGGTATATATAAATGGATAACCCTACAGTGCACTTTGATATCCTTCAACCTCACTCTTACTCTTTTAAACATTTGTCGACTGTGTTGTTAAAACTAGAGGAATCTGAATTTCTTTGATGGTAGAGGCGAGGGATAATGGCTCCTTGGATATCCTTTTGAGGGAACTGAAATCTAAGCAAAGTTGGGTATGTGTCTGATATACCTCAACGTTCCTCAGAAATGTTCTCCCCATCTATACATATTCTGGACAAAAAATAAATAAAAAAACACACTAGGAATCTACAAAGGTAGGTGGATTATTCACTTCCTCTCAGCAAAGGCAAGAAACATCGCAAAAAAAACACATTCACACTCATAAGGACGAAAATCCCCTTCAGGTACGATGTTAAAACCGACCTTTGATGAAGACGAGATGGAGCGGCGAGAATCCGTTTCGTCTCT
>NC_091572.1:23977391-23979891 GCF_042767895.1 Penaeus vannamei
AGATGATCACATAAAAAACAGTCTTCGACAAGAATTCTCCAATACCCTTTAACCACAAGCATCCCTCCATCCCATCCTACCCTACTCGCCCACCATCACTGAGAAACCCCTAAAAGTCTCCAAGAAATCTAAAAGAAATCCCCCACCAAATAAAACAAAGAAATCTCCCTAAAATCTTAGAGAAATGAAGAAATCTAAAAGAAATCTCCACTAAAAACAAATAAAATCTCCAAGAAATCCCTACTGAAACAAGAAATCTCCAAGAAATCTGAAAGAAGTAAAGAAATTCCACATGAAATCTCTAATAAATCCGCAAGCACCCCCTCAAAACCCCCTCTACCTCCCTCACACTCCGCTATAAGCACCGACCTGTTCCCGACCGTGGGCAGCACATGGGCCTCGGGGTTGGGTATGAGCATAGTAACGGGGTCATGAATGGCCGCAATGCTGCCTCCTGCGCCTCCTCCAGGCACCAGTCGCTGGCGCCTGAAGAGCCAGTTCTCTTCCCAGGTGTCGTTGTCCATCACCATGTCGCCGGGTTCCACTTGACAGCAGTCCGTGTCTGAGCAGGAATCTGGAATGCGGGGGGGGGGGGGGGTTGAGATGGGAATTTAATCATTATTGTGTGTATTATTTGTATTTTATTCTTTCTTGATTATTCATTCAGTATTGCTAATCTATTCGTCTACTTTTATTATGATTATCAGTCTTAATATTAGTAATTTTCATTGGGGGAGGTAGTAATCATGAACTTTATATATCTTTTCCTTGGTATGTGTAGTAAAAATACTCTACGTGATAAATGTAATGCTGAAAAAGAAAGAATGATCTTTTCCCCCCTCTCTTGCAAACCATATCTAAATAAATGTATAACATAAAATATCTACAATATACCGCAACTGAGTAAAGGTATACTAAATAAGTAGATAACCAGACCCGTAAATAAACCGACAAAACACCAAACGAATAAACCAACAAGAGAACAACCCCCCGAGCAGCGCACCGTGGACGATGTCGGCGCCGAGCTCGGGGAACGAGACCCTGCGCGAGGCGAGGTGCGACGGGTCCGGCAGCGGGATGTTGAGCGACGGCAGGAGGGCGTCCTCGGCCACGGTGGCGGTGCGGGTCACCTTCTCGCGCCGTCGCCTCTCCCGCGTGTCGTCCAGCGAGCACCGAGAGCCCCGCCACGACCCGCCGGAGTCGCTCACTTCCTCGTCGTCGAGGTCGTCGAGGTCGTGGTCGTCGTCCGTCAGGTGGTGGGTCGTGATCTCCTCGACGTGCTCCTCGATCTGGGGGAGGCAGTGATAGGTACTTGTGAGGCAACGTTTTCTGCTTATCAAAGAGGGAAATATCCTATATGCCAATATAGATTTATATAAATGGAATTGAGATGAAAATGTAGTTTATCATTTTATTAGGGTTAGTGAGAAATTAACTGATGTGAAATTGAGGTTTCAGATAACGGTCTATCAACCATCAGCGGTGTAAAAGACGTGTGATGAAGCAAAAACTTATATCTCATGATAATATATAAAAAAAAACATATCCATCAACCAAACCAGCATCTAAAATCAAATCTGAATATCCGAAACCGACAGCAAGCTATCCACTATCCACCCACCGCTACCCAGACTTCCAGACCACCCAAAAACTAAAGCTCTGAACCACCGCTTACCTTAAACTGCAAGGGCGGCCCGTCCCCAGCTGCTGCTTGGGCCCAGGAGTCGTCCGTGACCACGCCCTGATCCGGACTGACGGTGGGGGGGCGCCGCGACGACCTCCGAGGGGGGGTAAGCGACCTCTCCTCGCTGCCCTCTGACCCGCCCTCACTCAGCTCTCCTCTCTTGAGCCGCCCTCTTCGGCTCTCCTTCGCCCCGCCTGCAGAGAGAGGGCGAGGGTGAGGGAAGGGTTGGGGGTGGGGGGTCTACGTTGTATCTGAGCTTTTATTGATTAAATATGCATGCAATCGTATACATAGACAGAATCGCAAGCGATGATGTACGTCTAGTCACATACTATGACACGAAAACACGCACATAAATATGTAAACGTACGCAAACAAACAAACAAACACACACACACACACACACACACACACACACACACACACACACACACACACACACACACACACACACACACACACACACACACACACACACACACACAAAGAAACAAACAATTAAATGCATACGACTTACCTGACATGCCGCTGTCCGTGTCTGTGCTGGTGACCTCATGGCTGACTTCTATGGTGACCTCGTCTGGCCTCTCACCTTCACATGATTCAAGCACCTGTTGTTATGGAGAAAATACACTATATTCACCTACAAATTAACATGGGGAAAATACACTATATTCACCTACAAATTAACATGGGGGAAAATACACTACATTCACCTACACATTAACAAACTGAATGAATATAGAAATGAAAACTTGTATTCCAATGTTCCTCCCTTTTTACGATAAATAATAAACATAAACAAAGAGCATAATG
>NC_091572.1:23994891-24004891 GCF_042767895.1 Penaeus vannamei
CTTTCCTCTCTCTCTCTTCTCTTATCCTCCTTTTCTTCCCCTCTCCTCCCCTTCCCTCCAGTTCTCCCCCTTCTCTTCTCTGCTCCTCCCTCCTCTCCCCTCCCCTTACTATCTACTCTATTATCCGCCATTCCCTAACATTCACAATCACCGGAATTTTCTCATTCTCTCTCGTTTACATCTTCCCCTTTCTCTCCTATCCACTCTTTCGCTCTCCTTCCCCCTTCCTCTCCCTTTATCCCTTTACCGTCATTCTATCTACCCTTCCCTTGCTGCGTCATCTTCCGTGTTGTATGACGTGTGTAATATGCCTGAGCACAGAGCCAAGCCGCGGGAATCTCGAACTGTTTTTTGTTGTTTGGTTGGTGAAAATCTCTCTCTCTCTCTCTCTCTCTCTCTCTCTCTCTATCTGTCTATCTGTCTTTCTATCTATCTATCTATCTGTCTGTCTGTCTGTCTGTCTGTCTGTCTGTCTCTCTCTCTCTCTCTCTCTCTCTGTCTCTCTCTCTCTCTCTCTCTCTCTCTCTCTCTCTCTCTCTCTCTATCTATCTATCTATCTATCTATCTATCTATCTATCTATCTATTTGTTAATCTATCTTTCTCTCTCTTTCTCTCTCTCTGTCTATCTATCTTTCTCTTTCTTTCTCTCTCTCTATCTATCTTTCTCTTTTTCTCTCTTTCTGTCTCTTTCCTCTCTCTCTCTCTCTCTCTCTCTCCTCTCTCTCTCTCTGTCTCTCTCTCTCTCTCTCTCTCTCTCTCTCTCTCTCACTCTCTCTCTCTCTCTCTCTCTCTCTCTCTCTCTCTCTCCCTCGTCACGTTCCCCAGCGACAGGGGCACCCGAGCCTTTCGTCAACGCTAGAAGACACACTTGACCAGGGCCCTCGGCCTGACCAGACCTCTCTTTGGGGGTGCTCCCCACGCGCGCCCCGCTCGGCGCCCCTCTTGGGCTTCCTTTGCCCACAATTGCACCAGCAGGAGACAGCCCGCGCCACGCTACCTACCCCTCCTATCAATAAACAGCTGAACCAGAATTGTGTCTTCATACACCCACCAAATCAGGGCAAACACAAAACCCTGACTCTCTCTATCCATCTATCTGTCAATCTATCTTTGTCTATCTCTCTCTCTCTCTCACTCTCTCTTTCTCTACCTATCTATCTTTCTCTTTCTTTCTCTCTCTCTCTATCTACCTTTCTCTTTTTCTCTCTCTCTTTCTGTCTCTTTCCCTCTCTCTCTCTCTCTCTCTCTTTCTCAATCTATCCATCTATCTTTCTCTTTCTCTCTCTATCTATCTATCTATCTTTCTCTTTCTCTCTCTCCCTCTCTCTCTTTCTGTCTCTTTCCCTCTCTCTATATATATATCTATCTCTCTGTCTCTCTCTCTATCTATCTGTCTGTCTGTCATTCCCCTGTGGATAGGGACGTGGGAAGAATAGAGCCAACGCATGTCACGGCGTGTCGTAAAAGGCGACGAGAAGATCTCCTCCTGACCCGCACTGGGCCTGCGTGGCAGGGCGTGGCCCGCCCTCCTTTCCCTTCGGGATACACGTCTCGAGCAACGTGAAGGCGGCCCCGTTAAGTCCGCGAGTTTCGAAGCGCTGGAACCGGAAGACTGGAGACGGAGCGACGTGGGATAAGGTCTGGGGGAGGCCTGCGTCCAGCAACGGATTTGAAAAGGCAGACTGAAAGAGTAGAATAGAAAAAAATCAATTATACATATAAATGAATAAATAAATAAACACGAGCCGCATCTCGAAAGTTTCCTTCGAGGTCACAGCACACGGCCTCCCTTCCCCATCGCGGCGGCCTTGACCTCCCTTTTCCTGACATGAATATAAACGGTAGGTAGACAGATAGCACGATAGACAGATAGGTAGATAGGTAGGCAGAGAAATACACGGATGAATAGATAGAGAAAGAAAGTTAGCAACTGAGATAGAAAAGATAGTTTTATATATATATATATATATATATATATATATATATATATATATATATATATATATATATATATATATATATATATATATATATATATATATATATATATATATATATATATATATATATATATATATATGAGAGAGATTTTCATAAACCGAACTGAACGAGAGTTTCCAGCGACTTGGCTCTGTGCTCATGCGTATTACACACGTCATACAACGGTGCGCCATGTATTCGCTTATGTGCACACATGCACATACACACACACACCCGCACACACACACCATCCGCACACACACACCACCCGCACACATAGACACATGCAAATACGCAAACACACACATGTATACACACACACACACATACGCACGCACATGCTCACAACCTCATACACGCCGACAGACATGCCCTCACATTACACACACATACACACATGCACACACGCAGACACACACACACACACACACGCATGCACACGCTCACAACCACATGCACGAGGACGCACACACACACACACACAGACACACCAGCACGCACACGCGGACACGAAGACACACATATATGAATATACACACACACATACACGCGCACACCAACACATACACACACACTTATGCACACTCACCACACACACACACACACACACACACACACACACACACACACACACACACACACCAGCACGCACACGCGGACACGCAGTCACACTTATATGAATACACACACACACACACACACACTTATGCACACTCACACACACCCGCACACACACATATGCAAATACGCAAACACACACACACACACACATATGCACACACGCAGACACACATATGCTCACAACCACATACACGCATAAAAACATGCACTCACACACACATATGCACACACACACACACGCACACATACACATTCAACACACATATATGCACACGCATACACACACACACACACGCACGAACACTACACAGACATATACACGCAGACACACATACACTCACACACATACACGCGCACACGAACACGTACACACACACACCATCCGCACACACACATGCATTCACGCGCACGAACACGCAGACACACACACACACTCACGCTACCACATACACGCAGGCACATACACGCACGCACATAAACGCACACACACACACCCGCACGCACACACGGACACACACAGAGAGAGAGAGAGAGGGAGGGAGGTTTGAAGGAGGTGTTGTGGGTATGTGCATTTTGTGGGTGTTTTGTATGTGTGTGTCTGTAACATCTGAATTTCTAAGAGAGAATATACTTCACAACCAAGACAACGCGAGGTAACCAAAACCTCTTCACCAGACGCAAGGGGCCCCGGACATCGCCCCAAACCTTCAATCCGTTCCAAGGAACGAGATATCTCGCTGATCAGACCGGAGCAAAGAAGAGCAATGGCTGTGTAGCGACTTTCGAGGCAAGAAGTACAGGCGCTCGCCGACGCCCAGCTCTGCCTGCTGGGGAAGGGATCCAACGGCAGCGTGTGCCTGGTGCGGTCACAGGGCCAACTGTGTGCCCTTAAGACGGGTCTCTAAGCGTGGCAAGCCGCCGCCTTTGAGAAAGAGGCCAACATCATGGCTAAGCTGGGGGGTGCGGGCGGCGCCCCCATCCCCCTGGGCTTCTGCCCCGAGACCCCCGCCCTCCTCATGTCGTGCTGCGGCTCCCACAACCTGGAGGGCCAGAAGGACCTGGGCGACAGATTACTCCTCCAGATTGGAGTTCGACTGGTCCAGGCCCTCCAGGAGCTTCATCTCCACGACATCATACACTGCGATCTGAAGCCCGACAACGTGACACTCCAGTTCACCGAGGACGGCCAGCTGCACGCCCTTCACGTCATCGACTATGGATTCGCGTGCCCCGTGGGCGGCTCGCATCCTCGCAGGAAGACGCAGGATCCGAAGCCGTGGTACTGCCACTGCTTCTACAACGGCACTCCCATGCGCAAGGAGTGCGACGTACAGGGACTGGGCTACATCCTAGAGTTCCTCGAAGAGGCCATGACGCTTGAGTCCGTCGTCCTCGACGACCTCATCGCAAGGGCCTTCGAGCCCGAGCACGAGAGGCGGCCCACGCTGCAGGAGGCCGAGGCCTTACTGTCCGCCCTGCTGGCGAGTCTCGGCGAGACCGAGGCCGAGGCTGAGGACGACGTGGAGGCCGAGGAGGAGAGTCGGGAGGCCGAGGCTGAGGACGACGTGGAGGCCGAGGAGGAGAGTCGGGAGGCCGAGGCTGAGGACGACGTGGAGGCCGAGGAGGAGAACCGGGAGGCGCTGGAGGAGCGGCGCGGGGCGCTCAGCCTTCCGCTGCGACGACGGCCTGTGGTCCCCGGGCCTCCGTCGGCGCCTGCTTTCCTTTCGTTGCAGACGGAAGGAAGGGCACAGTGCAACTGAAGGGAGGAAACAGGGCAACTGAAGGGAGGAAACGGCAACTGAAGGGAGGAAACAGGGCAACTGAAGGGAGGAAACAGGGCAGCTGAAGGGTGGAAACAGGGCAACTGAAACGAATATAAAACTTTCGGACTTAATTTCGTTTGTTGAACAAAAGAAAGAAAATAAGAAAAAAGTCATAAGTGAAAAAAACGCATATATATATATAGTGAATGAGAGAGAGAGAGAAAGGAAGAAAGAGGAGGGAGGGAGAGACAATGAGAGAGGGAGGGAGGGAGATAAAGAGAGAGGGAGATCCATGCGACGTCCAACGCGTGCGTGCGTGTGAAGATGTATTTATGAGTGTGTCTGTGTCCAGGTGTGTGCTTATGTACTCATCTGCTGTTGTATCATAATCATCATCTGCTTCATCTGCCGAAGCAGCATTTGCAGCAGAGCCTTACTTCTTCGTTGATCTCTTGTCCTGCTGCAGTGAGGGCTGATCTAGAGCTGGTGCAGCAGATGATGCTCGAATTGGAGCTGCAGATGGTGCTGAAGCTGATATTGGTGCTTGAGTTGATGGGACTGTTGCTCTTGGAGCTGGTGCTGTGGCCGGTGCCATGTCTTGCGGGGCCATCACTGCTGACCTTTGCAGGCCTGGGAATTCCCCCACACAGGAGAAGGGCTGCATGCTTTTTTGACTTTATCTTCGCATCCTTCGTATAGTATGCGCACAGTGGAGAATTAGCATTATGCTCTTGTCGGCAGTTCACGTGATTCCGAGGAACATTTCTACCGGAAATTTTCCGCGCACGCTGAACCTTTGTGAGAATGAGCACTGTATCCGCACTGCGGTGCGTCTCGTGGACATGCCCGTGCCCCATGTCCCCACTCTGAGCAATGGGATCACAACGGGGCCCATCGGTCTTTATCGCCGGGCGTGTGAAGTGCGCACACACGTGTCCCTCGGTTTCCATGGGTTGGGCTGTGGCCATCCTAACGGTGCCTTACAGCGCATCTGCGAGTGTGCATAGGATCTTTGACCTTTATTTTTAGTTAATTCTTTGTATCACTTTCGAACTTTTGTGAGCATTGCCCCCCTCTCTTTCTCTCTCTCTCTTTCCCTCTCTTTCTCTCTCTCTCCCTCTCCCTCTCCCTCCCTCCCTCCCTCCCTCCCTTATCTCTCTCTCTCTCTCTCTCTCTCTCTCTCTCTCTCTCTTTCTCTCTCTCTCTCTCTCTCTCTCTATCTATCTATCATTCTATCTATCTATTCTATCTCTATCTCTCTCTATCTCTCCTCTCTCTCCTCTCTTCTCTCTTTTTCTCTCTCTTTCTCTTCTTCTTTTCTTCGTCTCTCTTTCTCTTCTTCTTCTTCTCTTCTTCTCTTCTTCTCTCTCTCTCTCTCTTCTCTTCTCTCTCTCTCTCTCTCTCTCTCTCTCTCTCTCTCTCTCTCTCTCTCTCTCTCTCTCTCGTTTTCTTCTCTCTCTCTCTCTCGTTCTCTCTCTTTTCGCTCTCTCTCTCTCTCTTCTTCTTTTCTCTCTTCTTCTTCGCTCTCTTTCTTCTTCTTTCTTCTTCTTCTCTCTCTCTCTCTCTTCTCTCTTCTTCTTCTCTCCCCTCTTCTTCCTCTTCTTCTTCTTCCTCTCTCTCTTCTTCTTCCTTCTCTCTCTCTTTCTTTCTTTCCTCTCTCTCTCCCTTCTTTCCCTCTTTCCCTCTTTCTCTCCTTTCCTCTTCCTCTCTCTCTCCTCTTTCTCTCTCTCTCTCTTCTCTCAATTCTTCTTCTTCTTCTTCTTCTTCTTCTTCTTTCTCTCTCTCTCTCTCTCTCTCTCTTTCTCTCTCTCTTTCCCTACCTCCCCTTTTTCCCTTCGTCACTCGTTTTCGTAATTATATTTAGATGATAAGAAAAGTGACAACAGGGCTAAAACAATTTTTTTTCGTTTCTCTATCAATGAAAGAAAAATCAGTGATAATTTAGTGGTTATTATGCCCATAGACAACGATGAAAAATATTATTAATTGAAAAAAAAAATTGTATCTGTAATCCTTACAGTAATTTTCTGCTTGCAATTATGGAAATATTAAAAGAGAAAAAGTCCATTAATGTTTTTTTGTTTGTTTCATCTGATTAAGCCTGCTGCTACCTAAATAGATTTAACTATTTATAAGCTTTTTTTCTCTCTATTTCTCTCTCTCTCTCTCTCTTTCTTTCTCTTTTCTCTTTCTTTCTCTTTATTTTCAGTTTTTTTCTTCTTTCTTTCTTTCTTTCTTTCTTCTTCTCTTCTTTCTTCTTTCTTCTTCTTCTTCTTCTTTCTCTTCTTCTCTCTCTTCTTTCTCTCTTCTTCTCTTCTTCTTTTCTTCTCTCTCTCTCTCTCTCTCACCTTCTCACATCTCTCTCACTCACTACTTCTTTCTTCTCTCTTCTTCTCTCTCTCTTCTTTCTTTCTTTCTTCTCTCTCTCTCTCCCTCTCTCTCTGCTGTCTCTCTCTCTCTCTCTCTCTCTCTCTCTCTCTCTGCTCTCTTCTTCTTCTCTCTCTCTCTTTTCTTCTCTCTTCAGCTCAATGCTTCTCTCTCTTTCTTCTTTCTTTCTAAATCTCTTCTTCTTCTCTCTCTCTTCTTCTTCTCTCTTCGGTTCTTTCTTTCTTTCTCTTTTCTCTCTTCTGTCTCTTCTCTCTTCTTCTTCTTCTTTCTTCTTCTTCTTCTCTCTCCTCTCTCTCTCTCTCTCTCTCTCTCTCGGTCTCTTTCTCTCTTTCTCTTTCTCTTCTTCCCCTCTCTCTCATTCTCTTCATCTTCTTTCTCTTTTTTTGCGTTGTTTCTCTCTCATAATAACAACAATAATCATAATAATACTAATGATTATGATAATAATGATAAAAATGATAATGATAAAGATAATGACAATAACTATAAATAATAATAAAATTAACAATAACAGTATTAATAATAATAATAATTCTTTCCCTATCCTCCTTTTTCACTCCCATCATCCTCTCCCTTCTTACCACGCCCATAAACTCCCTACATTCTACTTCCCTCTTTCCACTCCTCCCTTACCATTCCGCTCTTTTCACTTTCACAAACTCCCCATTTTCCTCCCCTTCGTCGCTCCTCTACCTCCTCAGTTTCATTATCGTTATCATCGTTATTTTTCTCTTTTGTATTTTGTAATTTGTTGTATTTTGTCAGTGACTTCATCATTGTTTTTACTGATTATCTATACTTTTATGATTCAGTATTATCATGGCGTTTTATATCTGTATTCTGCGGAATTACATGTGGATAGAGATAATTGCACGAAATAATCTCTCTGCTATGTATGACGTCACAGAAGCTAATAGATTTCTGCAAGCTCAGTAGGAGACGTTTTCCCTCCCCCTCCCCCCCTTCAATCTTCCCCTCCCACCCCCAACAAACCCCCCAATACATGCCTATTCCACCCCAACCCCTTCCCCTTTTCCCCCTAAACCTTTGGGCATCCTTCTTCCCTCTCGCCTTTCCTCCCACTTCCCCCCCTCTGCCCCTCTCCCTGGCCCTATCTCCTTTCCCTACTCCTTTTCATTCCCTCCCTGTTCCCCCCCTCTTTTTTGTCCTCATTACTCCTATCTCTTCCCCTGCCTCTACCCCTCCCGCTCCCCTTCCCTGCCTCTGCCCCTCCGCCCTCTCCCCTTCCCTGCCTCTGCCCCTCCCCCACGTCCCCTCCCTTCCCCTCCCTTCCCTTCCCTCCCGCTACGCCCTCCCGCTCCCCCTCCACTGCCTCTACCCGTCCCCCTCTCCCCTTCCCTCCCTGCTGGCCCCCCTCCCCCCTCTTCCCTTCCCTCCCGCTACCCCTCCCGCTCCCCTCCCCTGCCTCTACCCGTCTCCTCTTCTCCCCTTCCCTCCCTGCTACCCTCCTCCCTCCCTCCCTTCCCTCTTCCCCTTCCCTCCCACCATGCCTGTCCCGCTCCCCCCTCCACTGCCTCTATTCGTCTCCCCTCTCCCCTTCCCTCCTGCTGTCCTCCTCCTCCTCTTCCCTTCCCTCTCAAGCAACCCTCTCTGGGCTCCCCTCCCCTGGCTCTACCCCTCCCCCCTCTCCCCTTCCCTCGGGCTACCCCCTCCCGCTCCCCTCCCCTGGCTCTACCCCTCCCCCCTCTCCCCTTCCCTCGGGATACCCCCCTCCCTCTCCCCCTGTGCCGTGCAAGGTCCGTCTGCTAAATCTATTAGAGTTTCCGACAGGTTGGATCTGCTTTCTGCTTGGCTGACTGAAGGGGGTGGAAGAAGAGGGGAGAAAGAGAAAGGGGGAGAGGGAGAAGGAGAGAGGGAGGGAGAGGGAAGGAGAAAGGGAGAGAGGGGGAAGGAAATGGGGGAGAGGGAGGAGAAAGGGGGAGAAATGATAGGAGAAAGGGTGAGAGGGGGAAAGAGAAAGGGAGAAGAGGGGAGAAAGAGAAAGGGAGGGAGGGGGAAGGAGAAAGGGCGAGAAGGAGAAAGAGAAAGAGAGAAGAGGGGAGAAACAGAAAGGGAGAGAGGGGGAAAGAGAAAAAGGGAGAAAGGGAAGAGGGGAGAAAAAGAGAAAGGGAGGGAGGGGGAAGGAGAAAGGGGAAGAGAGGAAAGAGAAAGGGGGAGAAGGAGAAAGAGAAAGAGAGAAGAGGGGAGAAAGAGAAAGGGGAGAGAGGGAGAAGGGAGAAAGGGGGAGAGGAGGATAGGAGAAGGAGAAGAAGGGAAAGGGGGCAGGAAATGGGGGAGAGGGGGGAAAAGAAAGGGTGAAATAGGATAAGAGAAGGAGAAGGGAGAAAGGGAAGGGAGAAAAGCGAGAGGGGGAGAGGGGAAGAAGAAGGGAGAAGTAAGGAGAAGGCGGAGAGGGAAGAAGAAGAAAGGAAAGCAGGAAGAGGGAGAAGGAAGAGGATCAGGAAGAGAACCAAAACATTTATTCAGCCAAGGAGTGAAGCACCCTTAGGAAGGCACCTTGAAGTGTTAATCATTGACATCAATATCTATAGTACAAAACATTTAAACAGATATAGAAATTTATACGAACGAAGGAGAAATCAAGACACAATATAATAATTAAAGCTATAGTAGAATTAAGGATATTGCATATATCAATATTGGGGAAAAAATGCACATATTGATGACATAAGAGACATACGTTATATATAAGATAAATGGGGAATACAAGGACACAAGAGGATGCAGCAGAAAAAAATTGAAACATGAAGTAAAATCGAGAATTATAAAACATATTGAGATAATACGTAAAATTTCAGTGAGCGTTTAAAAGAAGGCAGAGTAATAGTTACGTACATGGTAGAGGAGAGGGGAGAAGGGGGGGGGAGGGAAGGAGAGAGAGAAGGAGAAAAGGAGAGAAGGGACTGGGGAATGGAGGAGAGGGGAGAAGGGGTGAGGAAGGCAGGGAGAGAGGAGAAAAGGAGAGAAGGGACTGAGGAATGGAGGAGAGGGGAGGGAAGAGAGGGAGTGAAGTAGAAGGAGAAAAGGTGAGAAGGGGAGGAAAAGGAAAGGGGAATAAGGGGTAAGCCAAAAAGGAAGAGAAAGGGGAAAGGCAGAAAGAGAAGGAAGAGAGAGGAAAGGGAAGAGAAAGAGAAAGGAGATGGGGAAGGAAAGGAGAGAGAAGGGGAAGGATAAGGAGAAGAAGGGAAAAAAGGGGAAAGAAGAAAGAGGAAAGAAGGCAAATGAA
>NC_091572.1:24026785-24029285 GCF_042767895.1 Penaeus vannamei
CTGAATGTTAAACAAAATATCTCTATTGTTGTTGCCGCTTTATTACCATCAAGAACCGCGGAACATGACCTTTCTGCATTAGTCATATAATTTCTAAATTTGTATACAATGCTTGAAGTTTCTCTCTTTCGTTAAAGCGCTCAGTATCATCCACAGTCGGAGAGATCATCATGTGCGAACGAATATTTATAACGAATTGTAACAGGTAGATTACCGTGTCCAGCCTTGAATTTAATTAAACATAATCACTTTCATGATCACACCTTATCTGTCTGTCTGCCTGGCTGGGTATGTATGTATTTATGTATGTATGTATGTATGTCTCAATCCATCCATCTATCTGTATAAACATTTTTTTTTTGTCTTTTTACGGCATCAACCTTTTAGCTACGCATAATATAGACAAAGACATTCACACTTTATGTATACACTTCCTTCTTTTACTAATGACATGAACATCTATTTGCACAGATATAGAAACATGGTATTTACTTATAATTAGGTATATCCTTACCTCTATACACACACTAACGACCCACACACACAAAATTGGTTCATCAATATCGTTATACAAAAGCACAATAACAAACCACGAGGCACTGTTATGATAACTGCAAGAAAGGCGCTGATAACAACCTCCATCGTGAGTCGATTGCCAGTGATGGAGCGCCCGCCATTTCCTCACTCGCTAGACGTTCTTGTTAGCCCCCTTATGTTTGTTTGTTTGTTTGTCTGTCTGTCTTCCTACTTGCCTCCCTCCCCGCCTGCCTGCTTGTCAGCCTGCCTGCCTACCTATCTACCTGTCTGCCTGCTTGCTTGCCTACCTACCTACCTGCCTCCCTCCGTCCCTGCCTGCATGTCTGCCTACTCGCCTGCATGTCTCTCTCCCTTCCTTTCATCCTTTCCTCTCCTACCCTCCATCCACTCCCCTCTTCCCTCCCCCTCTCTCTCTCCTTTCTACACATGTTCTGATAGGAATTTCAAGCTATGTTCTAATTCTCAAAGAAAAAACATAAGGGAAAAGCCTGTGACCGTCAGGGATTGTCTTATTACATATCCATACATTCATTTTATTATCATTTATTATTCATTCATTATCATTTATTCACACATTCTCTCATTCATTTTGGTGACTAAATATTGATTTCCATTGACTCACCGAGTTCCGATGGCAAGCTGCTTGGTTTGTGATGCGGAGGAATGAATCTGCAGTGTTGATTTACTTCTTTTGAGCTGATTAAGTAATGATTCCGATGCAATATGACGCGTATATCTACCGAGCATCGTAGTGATTACAAGTCCTTATGAAAATAAATGAATAAACAAAAATGAATAAATAGATTTTTAAAAACTCGAACCTACAAAACCAAACGCACTGCTCATTACAAGTCCTTATCAAAAATGAATAAACAAAAATAAATAGATTTTTAAAAACTCGAACCTACAAAACCAAACGCACTGCTCATTACAAGTCCTTATCAAAAATTAATAAACAAAAGTTAATAGATTAAAAAAAAAAATAACACAAAATCAAACACACTGCTCTTTGGTTTAAAATAAATAGAATCTTACACCTCAGACTAAGAGAAGACTGTGCACGGGTACTACATGCACTCCTGACCCAAGACCTATATACCTGAGGCCTATGCATCTGACATTAACCCAGAGAAGTCGACGTACATACTGTGCATTCTGCCGAGTGTGAAAACCTTTCGTGTGGATTCAATCTTTCTTTTCCTTCTCCATTCTTATTTCTCTCTTTTTAACCCTTTTCCCTTTTCTTCTCCCTCTCCCTTTCCTCTCTCTTTCTCATTTTTTATCCCTTTTTGTTTTTATCTTCTCTCCCTTTTCCTTTTTCTTTCTCTTTTGCTGTACCTCCCACCCTATCTTTCTTTCCTACCTTGTTCTGCTTCCTCTCTTTACATCTGTCTATCCTTCATCCTCTTCTTTCTTCCTTCTATTTGCCTCCCTTCCCATTTTTATCTCTCTCCTCTACTCTCTCTATAACTCTCATCCTCTTTCCATATTTCCTCTTCCTTATCTTTATCTACCTGCCTCTCTCCCTCTCCCTGTCTCCTTACCTATCTCTTTCTCGCCGATTTCTTCCTTGTCTCTCTCTCTCTCTCCTACTCATTTTTTTCTCTCCTTCTCTCTCTCTCTCCCTACTTTTCTCGCCATCTTGTCTCTCTTCCTACTTTTCTCTCCTTCTCTCTCTCTCCCATGTTTTCTCTCATTCTCTCTCTCTCTCCCTTCCCCTTCCTTCTCTCTCCCAAAATCTAAAAAGAGAATTGCGCAAGTCCCCCCCCCCCCGTCCTTAAAACACCAAAGGCCAGACTTCTCCGACCACGAAGGCCAACGGAATGCCTGTGTTTGAATCCTTTCGTAATTTCACTCTAGCCAATGTATTTACAAGTTTAATGCAAAACTACAAACGTTGGTGGAAACGTTTGGTCGTTATCGTAAGTTAACGACGGTGGATATCGGTTGCAACTGTAACTGT
>NC_091572.1:24066785-24071785 GCF_042767895.1 Penaeus vannamei
TGTCGATGTCTGTCTCTGTCTGTCTGTCTGTCTGTCTGTCTGTCTGTCTGTCTGTCTGTCTGTCTGTCTGTCTGTCTGTCTGTCTCTCTCTCTCTCTCTCTCCCATGTCCCATTCTTTTCTCACAACCCCCCCCCCTCTTTACTCTCCCCTCTCTTGTCCAGTGAAAATCATCCATATTATAGCTAAATGGTCAGTATCGTACTGATATATAAAGGAAATGCAAAGTAGAAAAACACAAACAGAAGTAAAAAAATAAATAAACAAAAATGAAAATAAACAGGAGCTGCAATGTATAGAGAGAAAAAATGCAGATACACTAAAATATACAAGAAATTAAAAATTAAGAAAAAAATCCAATATAGATAAAAGAGACAGAAAAAAAGAGAAAAATGTAAGTAAATAGAAAGAAAAAATACCACTGCACTGACATGAAAATAACTAAACGAGAAAAAAAGACTACTGAACTTAACTGAGGAAAAAAACACAACTGAACTTAACTGAGAAAAAAAAACACAACTGAACTTAACTGAGGAAAAAAAACACAACTGAACTTAACTGAGGAAAAAAACACAACTGAACTTAACTGAGAAAAAAATACAACTGAACTTAACTGAGGAAAAAAAAAACACAACTGAACTTAACTGAGAAAAAAAAAACACTTCTGAACTTGACTGAGGAAAAAAAAACACTTCTGAACTTAACTGAGGAAAAAAACACTTCTGAACTTAACAGAGGAAAAAAACACTTCTGAACTTAACTGAATCCAAACATAGGGAGAGAGACAAAAGCCCACGTACGAACGCGGGCGCTGCTCCCGCCTTCGCCGACGGGACAACGTGTGAATCGTGACGTTTGCCGAGAGCATTTTTTTTTTCTTAAGTTAGGGAAATCCGGATAAAAAGAAGAAGAAAAATAAAGCTGTCGTCCGTGTCTGAGGCTGTCTAATTCCCTGGGCTTTCTATTTTGCTTTCTGTCTGTTGTTTTTTCCTCTTTCTTTGACGTCTGTTTGCAGGGCTGTATTTTTTTCTTCGTTGTGTAACTGTCAACATGTTCGTCTTTTGTGTTTTCGTTCTCTCTCTTTCTTTCTTTTTTTTTCTTTCTCCCTCTCTCTCTCTCTCTCTCTCTCTCTCTCTCTCTCTCTCTCTATATATATATATATATATATATAAATATATATATATATATATATATATATATATATATATAGAGAGAGAGAGAGAGAGAGAGAGAGAATAAAGAAAGCGAGAATATATATATATATATATATATATATATATATATATATATATATATATATAGAGAGAGAGAGAGAGAGAGAGAGAGAGAGAGAGAGAGAGAGAGAGAGAGAGAGAGAGAGAGAGAGATATCCCTCTCCTTCTTTATCTCCCCCTTCTCCCTCTCTATCTCCCAACCCCCACCCCCCTCCCCATTCCCCTCGCTCTTCCCTCAGAAATCTTCATCATGCGTCCTAGTCATCTCGGTTCCTTAGAAACCTTTATTGCATGGGAATTTGGATGACATTTTATTGCGATCGTGAGCTACGGAGTGCTTTGTTGTGTTTTTTTTTTCTTTTTTTTTTACTTTGTGTTTTAGTTTTTTTATTCATTCATTCACTGTGTTTTTGTTTTTTAGAATATTATTATCTTCTTTAATTTTCTATTTCCTAAAAAAAAAAAAAAAAAAAAAATACAAAAAAAAATCATACAGAAAAAAACAGGAATTTTCTTATGACATTCACCATCTAATAACATAATCCTTTCTACCATTTAATTCTGTTTATCTCGATAGCCGAATCACATCCTATATCCCGATAAGACAACACCCTAGCCTGATCAGCGTTATCCTGTTATCAACGAATGTGCTAATGTGCTGGATTTAGGCAGAATTAGTGACACGTTATCCTAAAGGTTATGCTTTATCTCTCTCTCTCTCTCTCTCTCTCTCTCTCTCTCTCTCTCTCTCTCTCTCTCTCTCTCTCTCTCTCTCTCTCTCTCTCTCTCTCTCTCTCTCTCTCTCTTTAAATGCCGTATCAGACACTGACAATGGCCGTCGCGGTTTGGAAATGTGTCTTATAGCAAGATTTGATTCTATGGTGATTAACTAGGAGAAAATACTACAGTGAGACCTCCAACTCTTCCGTAGAAGCATTGTCCTTGCTAAAAGGTGATCGGAACCACTGTCTAACTTTATAGATCGTCTTATTTCATAGTTCGTTTAATTTCTGACATCCTAGACCTGAAGCCGTAAGTTGAGATATCTTCAACCTGCTCCCAGGCCTCTCCCTCTCCTATTCCCTCTCCTTCTCCTCCTCTCCCATTCCCTCCTCCTCTCCCTCTCCCTCCCCATTCCTACTCCCCCTCTCCCACTCCTATTCCCCCTCTCCCTCTCCCACTCCTATTCCCCCTCTCCCTCTCCCACTCCTACTCCCCCTCTCCCGCTCCCACCTGTAATCCATGATTTCACGTAACCCTAATAGGGAGGCATGCGGGTACTGCACCTTTCCTGCGGGTGGCTTAGAGGCAGTTGTAATTAATAGTAACGTCATTCATCCAAAGAAAAACAAATGTTTCACAGCCTCCATTGATACCAGATGTGAGGGTAATTAAGAGTAACCTCATTCATCCACGGGCAAAAAAAAAATAATAATAATAATAAATAAATAAAAAAAAGTTTCACAGCCTCTATTGAAAACAGACGTGAGAAGTGTTTACATTTTCTCCGTGGTGAATGAACTTGCCTTTATGCAAATCAGATATCGTTTAATCAAGGCATCTGGATCAATGGGATTAATTCACACGATAGAAAAGGCAAGGAGAAGAAGCAAAGAAATAAAGAAAAAATATTTAGAATTCATTTATACACCAAAAAATAGATCATGACATTATCGAAAGTTGATCTTTATACAGAACTGCCAGATATATGCTGGGTTTGCCGGATAATAATGGATAAAAACCAAGAACGAAAAGGAAGATGATTATTATGAGGAGAAAGAGAATGGAATGTGTGTGTGTGTGTGTGTGTGTGTGTGTGTGTGTGTGTGTGTGTGTGTGTGTGTGTGTGTGTGTGTGTGTGTGTGTGTGTGTGTGTGTGTGTGTGTGTGTGTGTGTGTGTGTGCGTGGGTGCGTGCGTGCGTGCGCGTGTACGTGCGTCTGCATGCGTTTGCGTGCGTATGTATGTGTGTGTATGCGTGTAGTGTATGTGTGTGCATGTGCACATATATCTTTGTGGACATATTTCTTACAAGAAAACGGAGCATATTTCTAAAAATGGTCTTTATAGCTGATACATATTCATGCATTACACATAAAACAATTCCGTAATATCAGCTCTCGACTTCAACCACTGTCATTAAAAATTCTTCCCAAACCCGAAGAGAAAAACATAAAACCTTATTTGTGAATCTATTTACGGACATATAAAAGCTAATGATGTAATGTAATGCAATGTAATGTAATACAATATAAAACGCCACGATAACACATAATAACACAATCATTTTTATTAACTATTAGACCGTGTAATCACCTCAAGCTGTTAAGAAGGCGAAGAAGAAGAGGAGGAAGAGGAAGAGAAGACGAAGAAAAAGAAAAAGGAAAAGTATAAAAAGAAGAAAAATTATAATAAGAAGCAGAAGAGGAAAAAAGAAAAGAAAAAGAGGAAGAAGAAAAAGAAGAAAAAAACAGCCACAACAATTTAGTCGAAGTGACCAGCGCCTGTGCACTCGCCTACCGGAGGATGTGTGTGTGTGTGTGTGTGTGTGTGGGGGGGGGGGGGGGGCAACCGCAGGGTGAACCTTGTCGCATGCGGTAGACGTCTGTGCAATTGTGCATGTGTTCGTGCGTGAACCTATGTACATATTATGGCACACACAAGCCCGATTTCCGTGTGCGTGTGCGGCGTATGTACAAAGCAAGGTACACACAAGTCCGTGTAAGTATTGGTGTGCGATGTATGTACACATCAGAGCAAGGTCTATACAAGTACTTATATAGATTTATATAAACCTTACATCAGAGTAGACATAAGCCCGTTTCCGTGTACGTAAGGGTGTTCGACCTATGTACACACAAGCCTCTTTCCATGCGCGCGTGGATAGAAGACCTATGTACACAACAATGTACACACAAGCCTGTTTCCACATCCGCATGATTACCCGACCCATGTACACACCAAGGTACACACAAGCCCGTTTCCGTGTACGTATGAGAGACAGAGCGTGCGTAAGTGCGGTCGACCGGCCAGCAACGTCCGGCAGCCGGCCAGACAAGGCGCTCAGCGTTACCCAGTGAACTAGAGAGCCAAGTCCTCCTGCTAACCGCCGAGCCGACCTGCCGACTCCGCTCCCACGCCGCCGACTCGCCTGCCCTAGTTGGCCGACTTGCGAGGATGCGTCCGCGTTATATTTTACGCATGGGCGGCTGTCCGTCGGGGAAGGAAGAGGGGGTGGGGGTGGGGGTACAAGGGAGGGAGGGAGTGGAGGTCGAAGACGAGGAGAGGGGTGGAGGGAAAGAGGGACTGAAGGGAGGGAGGGAGTGGAGGGCGCATAGGAGGGAGGGTGGTGGTGGAGGGGGTATAGGAGGGAGGAAGGGGGGAGGGGGTAGAGTGAGGGTTGGGGAAGGCAGGTGGAAGGAGGGAAGGTAAAGGAGATAGAGAGAGACGGGGGTAGATACGGGGTGGGGGTATATGGGTGGGGAGAAGCTTGGGGAGGGGAGGGGGAGAGGAAGAAGTGGGGAGTCATGTTTTTACTTCCTCATCATGTGTCCGAGTTATTATCATAATCACCATTTTTCACAGCGACTTGAGGAAGACGTGAAGGAAACGACAGTGGGGGGAGGGGGGGAGGGGGATGATAGGACACAAGCATGAGGGTGGACAGAGCTCCAAGGGTGAGGGATTGAAGGGGAGCGGAGTGCAGTTCCCTAATGAGATTGACATTTATTCTATCTGTTAGTGGGGCGTCCGGCAAGGGGTTCAAGGTGAAAATAATCGTGATACCAAA
>NC_091572.1:24101785-24106785 GCF_042767895.1 Penaeus vannamei
AGAGAAATAGGAAAGAGATGAAGAAGAAGCAAAGAAAAAGAAGACGGGAGAAGGGATGTCGAGGAGAATGTGAACAAAAAGAGGAAGCAAAGCCGGGAAATAAAAGGAGAATGGGGATAGAAGGAAAGACGAAGCGATAGAAACAAAACAGGCAGAAAGGAATAAAGTGGAGATAATAAAGCAGGAACGAAGGGGGAGTGAAAGGTAAAAATAAAAAAAAGAAAACAAAGAAGGCAAGTCAAGAAAGAGGGAAAGAAGAAACTAAAAGAACTAGAGCGAAGAGAAGAAGGAAGAATAACATATACAAATAAGAAACGCAACAGAAGCTCAAGAAGAGGAGAAAGAACCAAAACAAACGGCACATACAGCGAGGAAATCAAAGAAAACTCAAGACCAAACAAACTCAAACAAACAGAGCGAAGACGAAGAAGACGAAGTGCCAGGCGCGCAAAAGTAGGACGAAGAGGAGATGAAGAGGAACAGGGCGAGATAAGGCCAAGAGAGAGAGAAGAAGAAAAAAAAAGACGTCATGCCAAATGGATGAACTTGATCTGACTGCTGTTGCCGGGATTCGAAAGTCGGCGACGGAGAATGTAGCGCATCCTGCCTCCGGACGCACATACGCACATGCACACACACGCGTTCACACACATACATACACAGGGGAGAAAGAGGAGGAGAGAGGAAGGGAGAGAGAGGGGAAGGGAGAGAGAGAGGAAGGGAGAGAGAGAGAGAGAGGAAGAGAGGGAGATAGAGAGAGAGAGAGGAAGAGAGAGAGAGAGGAAGAGAGAGAGAGAGGGAGGGAGGGAGAGAGAGAGAGGAGAGAGAGAGAGAGAGAGAGAGAGAGAGAGAGAGAGAGAGAGAGAGAGAGAGAGAGAGAGAGAGAGAGAGAGAGAGAGAGAGAGAGAGAGAGAGAGAGAGAGAGAGACAGAGAGAAGAGGGAAACAGAGAAAGACAAAGAGACTGACAAACACAGACAAATAAAGGAAGGAAAAGAGAAAGAAAGAAAGAAAGAAACAAAAATAAAAAAGACACCAGTATGACACAGAAAGAAAAAAAACGAGATACCATTATGACACAAAGAGAGAAAAAGAAAAAAGAAAATATTCCAGCCAAAGAGAAGAGGAGAGAGGCACCGACCACCGAGACCTTCGCCACTAATTAAAAGAAAAATCAAGCACTGCCTCTGCTCCAGGCCGCCGCGTCGCCAGCAAGAATGCGGACAAGCACCCTCCAGAATGAGTGACGAGATATATACACATTTCCTTAAGATTTCGCGCAGGACTTTTCAATATGATTCGTCTTCTATTCTTTGGCGATAATTAACGCACCGAGAGACTCCTACTGAGACAGATTTCCATCTTTTTTCGCAAATCATTTTTAAGAGCGATTTCTATTCTTTTTTGAAGTGCAGGCACAGAATTTAACGTCGAAGAATGTCATGAAACTCGACATCGATCAGGGAAACCTTTCAACACTTTTTTTGTTCTTTTTTCTTCTTTTGAAAGTAGTATATAATAAGCAGGTCCTTGAACACGTGTTGCTGAGCTGAGATTAATTTCTGGGGCAAGACTATGTTATTCTTCATACCGCCTCAACTTCTAGACAGAATAAAAATAACGTAGTGAGAATGTGTGTGTGTCTGTGTGTGTGTGTGTGTGTGTGTGTGTGTGTGTGTGTGTGTGTGTGTGTGTGTGTGTGTGTGTGTGTGTGTGTGTGTGTGTGTGTGTGTGTGTGTGTGTGTGTGTGTGTGTGTGTGTGTGTGTGTGTGTTTGTGCGTGTGCGTGTGCGCTTGTGTGTGTGTCTCTGTGTACGTGCGCACCTGCATATATAAATGTGTTTTTGCGCGCGTCCATTCGTTTGTACGTAAGTCTATGCGTGTCTGTCTGTCTCCATACAGATACACACACATATCTAAAGGTACATAAACACACACAAGCACAACCCTCCACATGTACCACAACGACCTTGTCTTTGTGCAACTGCGTGTAAGCTCACACACACACTTACAAATATGATTTAGCAAGTGCACCACAGGCAGAGAAAAAACATCACAAACTAACCTAAAACAACCGCAATTTAACGCTTTTGCATAATCTTCTGTGGAGTTTTTCATTCTTTTTTTCGAATATTTTCTTGCTAATTGAATACGTCAACATAAATTTTGGTCATATTTTGCTGGCACTTTCAAATTTACTTAAGAATAATTACTTTTCAATCTGCCAATCAAGAAATAAAACTGTCGAGTAAACAACTGTATTTATCTATTTACAGGATTTACTTTATTTGTCTCCATGCATCTATTCATTTACCGATCAACTAATCTATCCCTTTCAAAAATAAGTTTAGATTGTGATGTCCTAATGTCAACCGCAAAAAAAATATATAACTACAACAAAAACAACAATTAAAGAATAAATAAATAAATAAATAATAACAACAAAAATATCATCCTACTCATCCTCCCCATCATCATCATCATCATCATTATCAGAATAATAGTAATAATTACAATAATAATAATAATAATAATAATAATAATAATAATAATAATAATAATAATAATAATAATAACAATAACAATAACAATAATAATAATAATAATAATAATAATAATAATAATAATAATAATAATGATAATAATGATAATAATAATAATAATAATAATAATAATAATAATAATAATAATAATAATAATAATAATAATAATAATAATAACAATAATAATAATAATAATAATAATAATAATAATAACAATCATAAACATACCAAAAACAAGCACAAACTCTCGCTCATAAACCGACAACCTTCACAATCTAAATTTCAAAATGCATACAGAGAGAGGGAGAGGGTGAGGGAGAGGAGAGAGAGGGGGGAGGGAGGGAGGAGAGGTTGAGAGGAACCGCCCCCAGGTGATCTGCGGAGAACCTTTCGTGGCTGCTACGAAGAGGCCGGAGGGGGAGAAATGGGGGAGAAGTGGATAAAGTAGAGATAGAGAGAACTGAAGAAAGAGGATACTGGGTGGGAAAGATGGAGAAGAAAGGGGACGAGGGTGAGAGGGTGGAGGATAAGGAGGAGGAGGAGGAGGGAGGAGGAAGGGATGAAAAAGGAGGATTGAGTAGGAGTAGCTAAAGATGAGATACAGAGAAATGAATCGACAGGAAGTTGGGGAGAGGGGAGAGGGAGTAAGAGAGGGAGGGAGAGGAGAGAGGAGGGAGAGGAGAGAGTAATGAGAGAGGGGGCGCGACAGAATCAGAGAAAGGCAGAAGAGAAACAAAAAACAAAGAAAGGGAATAACCACTTCATTTATCCACTTCCTCTCCTCTACCTCAAGAGAGATTCCCTCCTTTTCCTCCTCCTACTTCTTCTTCTTCTTTTTCTTCTACTACTACTACTACTACTCCTACTTCTCTCTTACCATCTCCCCCTCCTCCTCCCCTACACCCCATTCCTCCCCTACCCCTCACCTCCTTCCCTACATCCCCATCCCCTAACTCGTCCACCCCCTCTTCCCCTACCACCTCCCCCTCACTCCCTCCCTTCCCCCCACCCGACCCTGCCAAAAGAAAGGGCCTCACCTCCTTCCCCACCACCTCCCCCTCACCCCCTCCCTTCCCCCCACCCGACCCTGTCAACGGAAAGGGCCTCACCTCCTTCCCCACCACCTCCCCCTCACCCCCTCCCTTCCCCCCACCCGACCCTGTCAACGGAAAGGGCCTCACCTCCCTTCCCACCACCTCCCCCTCACCCCCTCCCTTCCCCCCACCCGACCCTGTCAACGGAAAGGGCCTCACCTCCTTCCCCGCCACCTCCCCTCCTCCACCACCTCCCCCTCACCCCCTCCCTTCCCCCCACCCGACCCTGTCAACGGAAAGGGCCTCACCTCCTTCCCCACCACCTCCCCTCCTCCACCCCCTCCCTTCCCCACCACCTCCCTTCCCCCCACCCGACCGTGCCGTGTCTCGCCACCCCCTCCGACCCGTAGAACCAGCGGACACCCGAGCTACGCCTAAGCGAACGTACTCCGGCGCCTTCCTCGCACGGGGCGGAGTCACGGCTGCGTACTTTTGCGCAACGTCGCGACGGTCTCATCGCATGACGTCACGTACACGGGCAGGTTGACGAACGGACGTAAATACGAGTACAGACAGAGACGGCGGGAGGGAGGGAAGGGGAGAGGGAGAGAGGGAGGGAGGGAGAGAGGGAGAGAGGGAGAGAGGGAGGGATATATATATATATATATATATATATATATATATATATATATATATATATATATATATATATATATATATATATAGAGAGAGAGAGAGAGAGAGAGAGAGAGAGAGAGAGAGAGAGAGAGAGAGAGAGAGAGAGAGAGAGAGAGAGAGAATAAACAAATTTATAAATGAATAAACACGTCAATACACAAACATGTACACACAGCAATAAACCAATAAATAAACAAACAGACCACAGAGATAAACAAACAATTGAATAAACAAATTAATACATCAATAAATACGTCAATACAGAACCACACACCCACAAAAATAAACCAACACACAAACAAATAAAGCATATAAACAAACACACCAATCAAACAACACAAACCACACAAACTCCACAAACCAAACACGCCAATTTCTACCCCTGCCGCCTCTGAAACGAACCAACAAACCACACAAACAAACAAACGCAGATTTCTATCCCCAGCGCCACTTTTTACATGAAGTTCGGGTTACTTGAGTGTCACCGAAGAACAAAAAGCCTTAAGGAGGACAGAGTCACCTAGCGGCCGGAGTCAAAGGCATTCCGAGGAGGTACTGCCGCCAAGTGTGAAGGGAAGTTATGCAACGGCAAGGGGACAGAGGGATTAGGAAAGAGAAGACGACGACGAGGAGGAGGAGGAGGAGGAGGAGATAGAGGAAAGGGGGGAAGAGGTGGAGATGGAGGGGATAGGGTGGGGGAGGAAGGGGAGTGGGAGTGGATAGGGGAAGGGGAGAGAGGGGAGAGGG
>NC_091572.1:24111785-24114285 GCF_042767895.1 Penaeus vannamei
GAGGTTACACTCTCTGCACCTCCTCCCCCTCCCTCTTATCCTACTCCCCCCCCATGCCCCTTCCCTCCGGCAACAGGTCTCTCACGCGAACAGAATGCGCACTGAACGCTCCCTCATTAAGTAAAAAGAAAGAAAAAAAGAACAGGAAAAAAATAGTTGGCCATGAAACCGGCGATTCCCGGAGTCACGTCGGAGGTCGGACGTGTCTCCGCCCCGGACGAACGCCGGGCGACCGTCGCTTGTTTTCCTCGGCCGTCGCTGCGTCCGCCATTTTTCGCTCAGTTTCGCTTTGCTTTTGTTTTGTTTTGTTTCCTAGCAGTTCGGATCGCCGACGAGACCGAACGCGCCGGCAACCTTGTGTTCCCGACCAATGACCGACCAACCGGGCCGCAAAAAAGGAAAAAAATAAAACGCTCGCGTCGTGACCTCTGACCTCTCTCTCTCTTTCTCCCTCCTCCTCTTCCTTTTCCTCCTTCACTCCTCCCCTTCCTCCCGCAACCCCCTCTACCTGCTATTCCTACTCATCTTCCTTATCCCCTCTCTAATTTCTTCTTCATCTTCTCGTTCTCTTTCTCTCTTTTCTTTTTCTTCTTCTTCTTCTTCCTCTTCTTCTTTTTCTTCTTCCTCTTCTTCTTTTCCTTATTTCTTTCTTTCTTCTTCTTTTCCTTATTTCTTTCTTTCTTCTTCTTTTCCTTATTTCTTTCTTTCTTCTTCTTCTTTTCCTTATTTATTTCTTTCTTCTTCTTCTTTTCCTTATTTCTTTCTTTCTTCTTCTTCTTTTCCCTATTTCTTTCTTTCTTCTTCTCCTTCTCCTCCTTCCCCCTTAGGCTCGCCAACGACGATCACGCTCGCCCTAGGAAGTATATCGGATAAATGGCTCTCGCGTCGGAGATTTTCGTATATACTTTTATTGCGGAGAGGAAGAAGAGGAGGAGGAAGATAAGGAGTAAGAAATGAAGGAAGAAGGAGAGGAGGAAGAAGAGGAAGAAAGGGAGGAAGAAGGAGAGGAGGAGGAAGGAGGAGGAGGAGGGAAGAGAGAGGCGATGGAACAGCAAGAAAGAAAATAAAGTAGATGAGAAAGGTGATGAAAAAAGAAAGAGGGAAATGGGAAGAAAATAGATGAAACGGGAGAAAGAAAATTAAGAGAAAAGAAACAAGGAAAGGGCGGCAAAGAAAGGGAAAGAGAAAGAAAAAAAAACATAACACGGGGGGTTATCAACGAGTACTTTCTTCGCAAAAGACCATTTATTGCTCTAAGAATGCCCCTGCAGCCGAATGGGGAGGAAATGCATACAACAACAATTCCCGACGTTTCAACACACCATCCGAAGTGGGAAGGAATGCATACAACAACCACCAGCCGTTGCAACACACCATCTGAAGTGATAATAAATGCATACAACAACCGCCAGCCGTTGCAACACACCATCCCAAGTGGGAAGGAATGCATACAACAACCCCCGTCGCCTTACCCCCATCCCAAGCACGAGGAAATACATACAACAACAACAACAACCGCCCGCAGTTGCCTTTCCTCTCGCCGCAGCGCAATTACCGACGAGCACGCACCGCCAGACAGCAACCAACCCCGCCCACGAGGAGGGAACCGCCATCACCCGCCGCGCTTCGAAATGCCTCGCAGCCAGTGATCAGGCTAACAGAGGGAATCGGGAGTCTTGCAGGTTTGTCTGTGCAACAATTATCCGTATCCTTTGAGAGTTATCCTGCTTGCAACGAGGTCCGGGCGAGCGTGAAGAAAGCAAGGAAGCGCGCGGCCCCAACATCTGCTGCTCGCGCCTGGATAAAAATAAAACGCAAAATAGGAAAAAAATGAATTGATGTTTCGTCTGCTGGGTAGTTCGTTTTCACACCTGAGAGTACCAGAGATCTGTCTGTCGGTTTAAATATCTATCTATCTATCTATCCATCTATTTATCTATCTATCTACTTTATCTATCTCTTTATCTATCTGTCTATCTATTTATCTATCTATCTATCCATCTATTTATCTATCTATCTACTTTATCTATCTCTTTATCTATCTGTCTATCTATTTATCTGTCTATCTATCTATCTATTTTATCTATCTCTTTATCTATCTGTCTATCTATTCATCTATCATCTATCTATCTATCTATCTATCTATCTATCTATCTATCTATTTATATATATGTTCTTTTGTATATACCCACAGTATATAGATACATTCATTTATTTTTCAAACTGCAAAAGGGAATATGTTTCGCTATAAGTAGAGAAAGAAAAACATGCAGAATCTCAAATTGCCTATAAATATCTCCTAAATACTAATGCCATGATACTAGCAACATGAATACTGAATATAATAATAACCGTATCAGTAAAAAGTTACAACAATGATAATAATATACAATGAAAAATAATAGCAATAATAATAACAATAACAATAATAATAATAACGATAATAATATACAGTAATAGTAGTAGTAGTAGTAGTAGTAGTAATAGTAGGAGTAGTAGC
>NC_091572.1:24121785-24134285 GCF_042767895.1 Penaeus vannamei
AACACTGGACGACAAGAAAGTGAACACTGGACGACAAGAAAGTGAACACTGGACGACAAGAAAGTGAACACTGGACGACAAGAAAGTGAACACTGGACGACAATGAATATAATCAACAAAAAAAGTGTTTGAAGTGGAAATTTCTCAAAGCGTAACATTTCACGGTGAAAGTCCTAAACTCAACATTGAATCCCGGAAGTAAACAATGGACGGATATGTGCGTTTACATACAGTACTATGGGTCTCATTTTCCTTCTCTCCTCCCCTTTTCTCTCTCTCCTCTCTCCTCTTTTCTCTCCATTCCCTATTGTCTACTCACTTCTCTTCCTAATCTTCCTTTCCCTTTCTCCTCTCTCGTCACTCACCTGTCTCCTGTGCATGTCTTCTCTCTTCTATCTATCTTGTCTCTATTCTACTCCCTCATCTCTCCTCTCAAAGACGAAATAAAAGTACATGTATCTGCTAAACCCGCCGATGACGTAATCAAAAATTCGCAAAAAAAAAAGAAAAGGAAAAAATGTTGGAAATCATTAAACTGCGGTCACGGATCTCGCCGAGTCCGTGTGTTAACCTTGTGGAAGAAAATGAGGGAGGGTGATAAAAGGTGAAGAGGTAAGGAGAGAAGGGAGTGAAAAAGCGATAAAGAGTGGGAGGAAGGGAGGGAAGACGGAAGGAAGGGGGGGAGGGAGGAAGGAAGAGAGGGAGATGGAGGGAAAGTGCTGGACAGAGATAACGACAGGAAGGAAGGGAATGGGAGGGAGGAAGGAGGGAGATAGGGATGCTAGGAGGGAGTGAGGGAGTGAGGGACATAGAGAGAGGGACAGGAAGACTAAAGAACGTAACAAAACAAAATAATATAACACAATAAAACGCATTTAGCGAATAAAAGACGGCGAGGCGAGAAGAGGAAGGGAGAACGTGAGAGGAAAAGAAGAAAAATGAAACGGTGTTATTTCGTGGCTGAGTCATGCAGCATGGCCATTGGCTGCACAACACTCGGAGCTCGGAGCCAGGGACCTCTTTACGATGCGCCCGCCCGGGAGGCAGCGCGGGGGGGTGGGGGGGGGGCGGCGGAGAAACAGATACATTCAATATAGACACGGGTTTACTGCATGTACACAAATAAACACACACCCACACACAGATACACGCGCGCGCACGCGCGCACACACACACACACACACACACACACACACACACACACACACACACGCGCACGCACATACACACGCACACACATACACACATACAGACGCACATGCACACACATACACATGTGCACACACACACACGCACACATACACACATGCACACACTCACATACACACAGACACATTTACACTTACACACACACACGTGAGAATATATAAAAATCCAGACCCACAACGGAAGACCTAATCAGAGATCTCCACTTAAGAATAAGATAAAGATATAAGGAAAAAAATAGAATAAAGACCCAACCCCCCCCCAAAAAAAAAAAAAAAAAAAAATCCCAAAGGGTAAGATGCACGGTGGGAAACAGAGAGGAAAATGGAGAGGAAAGCATGCAGAGATAATGCGCTAATGACGTAATGAGTCCGAAATTGCATGACAGCGTTTGGCGAAATTGGTGGCTGCCTTTTCTGTGATTTCCGCTAAACAGAGCAGGAGGTGGACCTCTTCGCCGGGAAGGAAGGTGACTGGGTTTTGTTTTTTAACTTTGGCACGTTTATTGAGACCAAAATTACATCTTAGACTTTGGCATGTTTATTGAGACCAAAATTACATCTTAGACTTTGGCACGTTTACTGAGACCAAATTTACATTTCCTTTGACTCTGACACGTTTATCGTTTATCGAGACCAAAAATACATCTTTAACTTTGATTTATTGAGACAAAAATCACATTTCCTTCAACGTTGGCACGTTTATTGAGACCAAAATTACACCTCGGAGGGATGAGGAAGCTTAGGTCATCCTCGCCCCTAAAAAGGAGGTGAAGCTTTATACGTAGGCGTCTGTTTGTTTAATCTGGTTGTTTGGTTGATCTGCGAATGGGTGGGAAACTAAGGCTGTGTGTTGGGCGTTTGTTTCTTATTCCTCTTTCTCCTTTTCTGTCTTTTTCATTTTCTTTCATTCTCTTTCTCCTTCTACCTCCTTTTCTGTATTTTCATTTCCTTTCATTCTCCTTCTCCTTCTCCCTCCCTTTCCTTTCATTCTTTTTCTCCTTCTCCCTCTTTTCATTTTATTTCTTATTTCTCTTTCTCCATTTCTTCTTCTTCCTCATCCTCTTCCTCTCTCTTTCTTTTTCTTTTCCTTCCCTCCTTCGATCCATACTCACCCTCCTAATACAAACAAACCAACCTACAGTCCAGCACAAGCTACAGACACAACACCCCGCGTCACAGATGCTGCCTCGAACACAAAATCACCCTCTGAAAAAATGTTCGAAATCGCTCGCGCTCTCTCTCTCTCTCCTCTCTTTCTCTCTTTCTCTCTCACTCCCCCTCCCTCTTTCTCACTCTCTCACTCCCCCTCCATCTCTCCCTTCCCTCTCCCTCTCTCTCTCTCTCTCTCTCTCTCTCTCTCTCTCTCTCTCTCTCTCTCTCTTCCCTCTCCCTCTCTCTCCTTCCCCCCCTCTCTCCCTCTCTCTCTCTCTCTCTCTCTCTCTCTCTCTCTCTCTCTCTCTCTCTCTCTCTCTCTCTCTCTCTCTCTCTCTCTCTCTCTCAGCATCCCGATCTCGGCTTCGGCTCCATAAAATCCTCGTCACTTAGCTGTTCCCCAGTGTCACAATGCCATTCCCAGAACGCCGAAGTATAATGATTACAGACACTCGGACACCAATCATTAAGTTCCTATACAGTTACTAGCTCGTACTCTTTTGTTGGTAGTGAGGGAGGAAAAGGAGGAAAAAGAGGGAGAGGAGAGGGAGAGGAAAGGGAGGGAGGGAGAGATGGAGAGGTAATAGGAAGTAGGAGGAGAGAGGAGGGAGGAAGGACAGAAGAGGACAGACAGACAGACAGACATAGAGAGAGAGAGAGACCGACGAACAGACAGACATCCAGACCGAGAGAACAAGATGCACAGACACTGATCAGCTGACCCTCACTAAACAAAAGAATAGTACACCGAGACGAAAGAAAGCAGAAAGGGAAAAAAAACAGATGACTCATCTCATTCTGACCACAGCAAGTTGGCATACCATCAGTCTCGCCAGCACTCTGTCATCACAACCGGTACTAGGGGCCTATTACTTCCCACTTAAACCCATCGTGAAGTACCTCTAACTGTCTTTTTCTCCGGATATTTTGCAACGCTTACCCCTATATACAGGAAAATTACACGACTGCACCGAACCAGTCTTAATGTTCCTTGGTCACTGGGTTGACACGGCACGCCTCCATATGGCGGAGCGCTGCGGGCCAAACTCATTTTATAACGGTGAATTAATGATCGCAGGAACAGTATTTTTTATGTACAAGGGACGACAAACTACTGACTGACTGAACTACTTAGCTAAACTAACGAAGAAAAAGAGAGAAAAAAGTTCTGACGAAAACGAAAATAAAGAAAAGGGTTAAATTCTTTCTCTTCGTAGAGAAGAAAAAATGGATATATCAAAATATTTTTAAAAATAGATAATAAAAACATATTTCGACACCAGCGGTTACAAACAGCACGAGAGGCTCGCATTTCATTTTTGTTATCATCATTTCGCAAATTCTGACGTGGAAGCGAGTGCATATTTCCCCTCCCAGGACGCATTCGTTTCTTCGCGTCTATTAAATCGTGACGCGGAAATGACGACGGACTAAATTCAGAGGAAAAGTGAATGGTTTCTTTGCCAATGGCGGCCAAATCTCCCTTTCTAATTACGACTAAGGATTTTTTTCTTTCTCAAGACGAAATATCCATCTGGGCCAAAGTGGACTTAAAGAAAAAAAAAGAAAAAAAATAGTAAGGAAGGAAGGAAGAGAGAAAGAAAAAGAAAGAAGAAAAGAAAAAAAGGCAAAATGGAGTCATGCGCGATTACGTATCCCGCAAAAATGGCAAGACTTCTGTGGGATGTAAACTTCTGCTGAGGTTCTGAGACTGGTGGAATTAGTCAATCAGCTGTTTACGGCCTGCACTCTATCGTTAAAAAAAGACTTATTGGTACGATGTTCGATTGACATATTGTAATTACCATCGCCTTTATCACTGTCACTATATAAACCCTATTTTTCAAAACATATAAAAAAAAATCCAAATACCAAAATAAAATCTCCCCCCCCCCAAAAAAAAAAAAAAAATCTATCATACTTTATGCGCTTTCTCCTTACCATAGACGAAACAAACCAACTCTTCAAACGCAAAAATAAACCAAAGACATACAATGGAATTGCATGCAAAGGGGCGCAGCGAAGAAACACGGGAATGACAACACAACAAAGGACTTCCAGGCGTGACCGATGCAGCGAGGACGCCACTGACTGTGCAAGGAGTCTGTCGCACCTCAGACAAACAAAACCCGACCTTTTCTTATTTTGTTAGTGTTCTTAAATTGGCGTTGGTGTGTTTGTGGTTTGGTTTGACCTTTTTATTTTTAGGTTTCTTGAGGCTAGTTTGGGTGACCTTTAAAGGTTATTGTCCTTACTGGTATGGTTGATTTTTTTTAGGGTTGCTGACCACCCTAAGCTTTAGATGACCTTTAAGGGTTTGAGTTATAGTTAGCTAACGTTTCTAAAAAAAACTACGTGACCATTTTTTTTTTTTTTTTGGGGGGGGGGTGAAGTGACCTTCCGTGGATTTAAATTGGCCTTCGTGAGACTGATCCGCAAGTTTGTTGAGCGCCTTAGACTTCATAAACCTTCTGCTGGGTTGTTGACCTTCCTTGGCTTGAGCTGACCTTCCTAACGGCGTTGTTCTTCTCAACATTTGCAACGATACCAGCCAGCACCTGAGGGATGGTGACAGCATGATACCCTGTGTTCCCTCACCACACATCCCCTAACCCCACCCACATTCCTTTTTCTACTCTATCACCCACACTCCTGTATCTCTAATTATCTACTCTATCTCCACCCACCCCTAACCCGCCCATTTCCTTCCTAGACATGCCCTCCCCCCCCCCCAACCCCCTGCTCCTATATCCCTTTTCCCGTACCTCCCTCCCCTCTCCACCCTTTTTCCTCTCCCATTCTCCTTCCATCTATCCCCCATCCTCCGCCACCCATCCTCAGCAACCTCCCTCGTCCTCCTCCACCCACCTACACCATCCT
The DNA here is from genome assembly GCF_042767895.1 of Penaeus vannamei. Lineage (NCBI taxonomy): Eukaryota > Metazoa > Arthropoda > Malacostraca > Decapoda > Penaeidae > Penaeus > Penaeus vannamei. The sequence continues at coordinate 24,127,026 of NC_091572.1, forward strand.
CCGCCGATCCTTCTGCTATCCTTCCTCCACCTTCCACCCTCCACTCAACTCCCTCCACCCACCTTCCTTTCCCCTTCCACCGTGATACATCAGCCACTCTTCATCCACCTTCCGCTCGGTCATTTCAGACACCCATCTACCCATCCACTCAACCTTCACCCTCTGCCTTCCACCACCCAACCCCCACCACCTAATCCAACCCACCGTCAACTCCACCACCCAATCTAACCCACAGTCTACCCCCACCACCCAATCCAAACCACCCTCTACCCCCCCCCCCCCCACTCAACCCTCAACCGACCCGACCCGAAGAGAGGCTGTGAGTCTGTAGCCCGAGAGAGTCTCATGGCGCGGGTTTGAGCCTTGAACCCCGCTTTGAACCCTCTTTACCTTCGCGTGAAAGCCCAGCAATTACTCCCCACCCCACCCCCCTTTCCCCCACCTCGTCATAATAACGCTGATCCCTACTACACAGAGGTCAAAGGAGGTCAAAAGGAGGCCGCTGACATTTAGCTCCACCCTCTCCCCCCCCCCCCTCGCGAAGTTAAACGGCGAGCACAACCCAAAACTCAAAATGGCTTCGCTCAAGAAATGAGGGGAAAAAATGAGGTGGGGTGGAGAGTAGGGGGTAGGGATGGAGGGGGCCGGGGGGGGGGGTGCACAATGACAATACAGTCTCTTGGCATTCATAAAGTCACGCTCCTTGATGCCGGCACCTTAACCCTGCCTGGCACGCACTCTTTTTCCTGTGGCACCCATTCGTATTGTCTTTTTCCTTTTCTTTTCTTGTTCTCTCTCTTTTCCTTCTTCTCCAGTTTGTTTTATTTTTCTTATCCATATTCTAATATATTTTCTTTTTCTTTCCACTTTCCATCCTTTTTTTCCTTTCTTTCTTTCTTCCTTTTACTTTTTAATTTTCATCTTTTGCAGCTTTTTCTATCTTATTATGCTTTTTTTCTTCTTTTATTGTATATATCTACTACTTTCTACCATTACTTTATCTTCTGTACATCCTTTTCCACTTCTTCACCTTTTCCATTTATTTTTCTCCCTTGCAACATTTTTCCTTTCTCCCCTTCTCCCTCTACGCTGTTTTCTGATTTCCCCCTTCTCCCTTTGTCTATATCTTCCTTCTTCATTTTCCCTTTCTCCCCTTCTCTCCCTACGCCATTTTGTTTTTTTTCAGTTCTCCCATTCTCTATATCCTTTTCATTGTTTCTATGATCTGCCCTTTTGTTGCTTATCCACCCCGCCTCTTTCGTCTGCTTTCACTCATGCCCACCATTTCTTTCATCCACATCCTTCTGCCTCCACCAACGTCCATTTTCCTCTTCCATATTTCTCCACTCTTAACTCTACTTTCCATAATCCTTCACTTTGCTCTCGTCTCTTCCACTTTCTCTTCACTTTTGCTCCTACCTTTTCACCTCTCCCTTCCACATTACCTTATCTCCATATCCACCTCCACCCATGCCCGCCCACCTCCTCTCCCTTCCACACTCCCATATCTCCACCTCCACCCGTGCTCATTACCTCTCCCTTCCATTTTCCTTCCCTTCCTCTTCTACCTCCACCTCTCACTCATGGCCACTCATCTCTCCCTTCCCCTTTCCCTCCTCTCCTCTTCCACTTCTACCATCCATATTACTCCATTTCCACGGACTAATCCCTCCTTTCCACCTCCACCTCCGCCCATACCCACTTGCCGCTCCCCCCCCCCCCCCAACAACCTCCTGCACCTGCACTTCCACTCAGCGCTCCCCGGGGTCACCTCCCCCCTCCCCCCTCGCCTCACCTTCCCCGGGGAAAACTAAACAGGGTCCCGAGTTTCTCTTCCTTTTTGTTTCCTGCGTTTCACTCGAGCTTTCTTCGGCCGGCACGCGAGCACCTGTGGGCGTGGGCGAAGGAGGGAGGGGCGGAGCGAAAGGCGTGGTGGCCAGAGAAGAAGTCTAAGCCACGCCCCTGTTGCAGGTCACTCGACTAGACTGCCGTTGCTCTCTGCCGAGTCATTGCGATTTTTGTTATGATTTTCAGACTTGAATCTTGTCACGTTTCATAAGGAAGGTAAATAGTGCATGAAGTACACATGGTGGAGGAAAATGACGATAAGAAACCAGTCTACTTTTAGGTGTAATTAAAATCAAGCAAATACACAAATAAAATCTGAATAATTACTATTATTAGCAATAGAACATAAAGAGAGACGCACCACACACGTTTGCCATTATACACACTGTTCACTATAAGCATAAAATATGTTTTATCTCTTAACTACAACAGAAATACATTAGCAAGAACGAAAAACAAAAACAACAAAGAAAGGAAGATACGAGTATATAAGCACATTGTGAAATAACATCATGGGACATCCTGTATTCTTTGCGTGCAAGTAATGTGGACAAACATGACTGCGAGATGCCTGCCTTTCACTCCAGCCTACCCTCGCCAAGGTAAGATCTCCGGGCCACATATAGCGTTATTAGATTGCTCTTAGGAAGAACAACAACAACAACAACAAAATGAACTTTTAGTCTATTACAGGTTTATTACAAATCGGTGGCTGTAACCGTTAATTAACCGTATCAAAATCAAACTAACCACAAAGGTAAGGTATTATTTACATAAAAAAACTAAGAAACTGGCTTTTCCGGTACGGGCATTATAGAGTTATAAATTTCACTCGAGTAACAATACACGGCTTATATGTGTAAATGCCAGATATCAATTTAATGTCCCTTTTTTGACACTCGACCAGACAATAGACTTCCAAAAGCCATCATTCTCCACAGAAACTCCCGCCATGCACTCAGCTTAAAGCCGGAAATTAGAGAAAATTGAAACAGAATGACTCATCCATTCCTGTTTGGCATAAAGAGTCGTGCGTGTGAATGGGACTTAAACAGGAGTGCAGTGAACTTCATCAGCTTAACTTTGGCGCTTCTGGTGGCGATAGAGATTGACAATTAAGTTCAGCACTGACTTATCTTGGGGAGATGGGGGTGGGGTGGAAATAGGCAGGGAATTATTCAAATATTCATGACAGGGAACGTGAAGGGGGAATGAAGCCTGCTATTTGGGGTAACTATCTCAGTTGGCAATTACCACACTTGCAAACAACCACTTAATACTGCAATTCACAAACATGACTCAACTCACTGCCTTCTGATCTTTTGTCTTGTGCTTTTCCTCAATTAGTGCATTTACAGCAACATTTCTAAAAGAAAAAAATAATCTTTAATCGTTAAGAATTCGCCATCTTGAGACCTCCGCGCCTCTCACTTTGGAAACCACTGATGTAATGTATTAATGACAATTGGAAAGACGTCCACGGCGATTGTTGTACAGATGACCAAATGCATGCCACGTAAACACAAAAGTGAGAGGCTATGACATGTATAGAATTATTTTTGTGTGCATGTGCGCGAGAGAGAGGGAGAGGGAGAGAAAGAGGAGAGAGAGGAGAGAGAGGAGGGAGAGAGAGAGAGAGAGAGAGAGAGAGAGAGAGAGAGAGAGAGAGAGAGAGAGAGAGAAAGAGGAGAGAGAGGAGAGAGAGAGGGAGGGAGGAGGAGGGAGGGGAGGGGAGGGAAGGGCGGGGAGGGGATGGGAAGGAAAGGGAGGGAGGGAGGGAGGGAGGGACGGGAAGGAGGGAGGGAGGCAGAGAAAGAGAGAGAGAGAGAGAGAGAGTGAGCGAGAGAGAAAGAGAGAGAGAGAGGGAGGGAGGGTGGGGAGAGAGAGAGAGAGAGAGAGAGAGAGAGAGGAAGAGAGAAATATATATGAAACACACACACACACATACCCCGCCTACACACAACCCCCCTTCCCCACCCCCACCCCCAATCCCAAAACAGAGCCCCGCCACCGAAGCCCAAAACGCAGGCACCAAAAAGAGGGCCCTTCGGAAAGCAGGAGTCAGTGAGGCACGAGCAGCGAAGGGGGAGTGACGTGACAGCTCCCGGGTGGTGTAGAGTAACACCCGTGACGCCAGTATACAACCTTGAAATATGAGGCGCCTGCGGATGGGTCGACGCTCCCCCCCCCTCCCCTACCCCCGCCTGCCTGCCACCTGGCGGATGGGCGGACGCAGGTTGGATCTCGGGGGCGGCGATCCCCGTGATTTGACTGGGGGGGGATTGGGATGGTAAGGAAGGAGGTAGACTTGATTTTGAAATTCTTCGTTTTGGGATGGAATGAGTGAGGGAGGGAGGGGGGGGGAGAGGGAGAGGGAGATAGAGAGAATGTCCTCGTTTTGTGATAAATATGATGAATATCGTTCTTGAGCAAATGATAGATTCCTCGCCGTCTCAAAAAAAAAAAAAAAAAAAAAAAAAAAAAAAAAAAAAAAAAAAACTTAAATCACTTAGTTTAATCCTTACAATCAACCGTCTATACCGACATCAGAAAGTAATGAATAAACAAGAACATAAAAAACATATACCTCAACTTCACCCATCCCCGTGGATTCAAAATCACCCCCCCCCCCCTCTAATAAACCAACCTCCCCCCCCCCCAACTGAAACAAAAACCATCCGAAATGCGCATGACGATTTTCCCCCAACTTCTTTCAACAACCTTCACAAAATAATAATAATGATAATAACAACAACAACAACAACAACAACAATAATAATAATAATAATAATAATAATAATAATAATAATAATAATAATAATAATAATAATAATAATAATAATAATAATAATAATAATAAATAAATAAATAAATAAATAAAACAAACAAATAAACGAATTCATCTGGGGTTCACCCGTGACTGACTCGTAATGACTTCTTAAATGACGTAATAAACTTCGAACTTCCTCGCCGCTTTCGCTCCCCGACGTCATGTCGCAAAGCCGTCCCGAGTCCTTCGAAGGAGAGAGGACACGTGGAAGGTTCTGGAAGGGGGGACTAATCTAATCCTATGAGTCGATGCATGTAACTGTCTAGCCTGTATTGTGTGTGTGTGTGTGTGTGTGTGTGTGTGTGTGTGTGTGTGTGTGTGTGTGTGTGTGTGTGTGTGTGTGTGTGTGTGTGTGTGTGTGTGTGTGTGTGTGTGTCTGTCCTTGTATCTACTTGTGTGTTTGGTTATCTTTGTTATCTACTTACGTGTCTGGTCTTTCTATTTATTCATTCATGCGTATGTGTCAAACCTTCTGACTTCCTGTCCATCTACTTACGTGTTTCGATCTATCTATCTACTTGAATCTTTACATTTGCACACATTCATCACTGCCTATTTCTTTTCCACTATAGAACCGCATCTAGAATTCGCAAACATTCAAAATAACCACAACAAATGTCAAAATCCCAAGTTCAACAAAATTGTCTTTCGTCAGACAAAACAACCTCGACAACAAACAAACAAACAAACGAACGAACGCAGCGAGGAGACGATGACACTCGGCGCGACGGGGTTATGACTCAACGGCTGTCGCGAAAACGGACAATGCGACGGAAACCCTATATCCCAACAGCCAGAATGTATGGATGATGAAGACCGATTGGTAGAATGTTAGAAAGAGGATTGGGGAGCAAAGTCAAAGGATTATCGTGCATTTCACATTTAGAATGTTTGGAGTGTTTAATGGACCCGAAAGAGTTTTAGATTTCACTACATTAACATATATTAAGCTCCGACGCATCTGATCCTAATCAAGAAAAATGAATAACAACCACTCACTCCCATCTTCACAAGTAGCAAAATAATTGAAAAATAAACGAAAGATAACGTAAAAAAATTGTAACCACAAAGAAATGACAATAAAAAAAAAATCTTAGGTGACATCATCCCACCAAAATAAATCCCTTAAAGGAAGCCAAGAGAGATTCGAATCCCATTGTTTCTCGCGCGTCGAAGAACTTCCCGCCAAAAAAGTGTCTATCGGTTCATCTCATAACGTCTATACTTCCACGACCTCCCGTTGTTTAGTTTCTTTTCCTCTCGTTCTCTATTTTTATTTCTGTCCCTCTCTCTCTCTTTATTTTATGTTCACTCGCTGGCAATGAGAATGGCAGCGGGTTCGACGAGGCTGGTGACTGGAATCGACTCCGGGTTCTCTCACGTTTTTAATTACACTCGAAGAGAAATGTGAGCCTGTGGTTTCCGATCACGTTTGGATCAGGTGCGTCTGGGGCTGCAAGACGGGGGTTGTGTTGAGGAGGGGGAGGGTCAGCAAGATTACAATGATCACGTTAATGGTAATGATAGTAATTACGATGATAATGATGTGTAGATACGCAAATACGTTCGCACACACAAGCACGCATACACAAACACATACACACACCTACCCACACCGCAAGACAAAGACACAGACGCGCGCGCACACACACACCCCACACCCCCACGCACAGACACACACACACACACACACACACACACACACACACACACACACATTCACCCACACATAAGCACAATCACCCAAAGCGACAGCCCCCTCCGCTTCCTACACGCGCGCACGCACGCACACTTCTGCCTTCGAATCCAAGCACCTTTCTCCTCCACCTGGCTTTAATTCGCCCATTAAAACCCAACAATACTGACCGCAGAAGCAATAGTAAAAGTTTGCCAATGGCGGGAGCTTGACTGGCCACCTGTCTGACTGAAAGGGACTGACTGTTGACTTAATGTGTGTTCGACTGATCTTCCGCTTATGCCGTGAATGAGTGTGTAAGTGAGTGTGAATGAGTGAGTGAATGAGTGAGTGAGTGAGTGAGTGAGTGAGTGAGTTAGTGAGTGAGTGAGTGAGTGTGTGTGTATGTGTGTGTGTATGTGTGTGTGCACGCGCGTTCGTGTGTGCGACTGAGTGAGTGAGTGAGTGAGTGAGTGAGTGTGAGTGAGTGAGTGAGTGAGTGAGTGAGTGAGTGAGCGAGCGAGTGACTGCGTGCGCGCGTGCTTGTGTTTGCATGTATGTATTCGCATACGTAGCACATGAAAAGCCAATGACCTTCTCTGACCCAACATAGAAAAAAGAAAACGATAGAAAAAACGCAAAGACATGCATAGCATCGCCCACTCTCTACCAGGAACAAAGGCTTCAAATGCCGCTTCAGTTTCTTGCCATCATCCAACCCTGTTTATACCTGTCTCCCTCCGTGCTTCCTGGCAGTACAAACATGACATTAAATACCAAAATATGCGTCATTCCTGCACCTAAATCCTGTGTTAGGTGTATATTCATACGTCAATGAGTCATGTTTTTCCTTATCTTCAAATTAATCTCCATTGAAGCTTCATAATCATTCTTATTCATATATCCA
>NC_091572.1:24144285-24146785 GCF_042767895.1 Penaeus vannamei
AAATAACAATAACAATAATTATAACATCAATAACAATAATTATAACATCAATAACAATAATTATAACATCAATAACAATAATTATAATGACATCAACAATAACAATAATTATAACATCAACAATAACAATAATTATAATGACATCAACAATAACAACAAAATCGACAACAACAATGACTATTACCTAAACAATAACAAAAACAATACCCACAACAGTAACAATGGCACAGTCAAACAAACAGCGTAGCAAAATCAAATCAAAGTCGAATTCATAGGCCTATAATCATGATCCCCTGAAGAAAGACAGACAGTGGCAACAGATCATGCGCACGCAATTGCACATTAACAAGGAAACTATAAAAAATAACAATAACAAAAACCGCAATAACCATAATAATAAATAAATAGATAAAGTAAGCTACTAAACGTACCCGCCACATAACCCAGTCAATACCCACGACCCAGGAGCAAATGCAAACGTAATGCTGCAAATACTAATATGAAGCAATGTTGCCAATGAAAGCCGCTCCTCTCGGCCAGCACAAGGCGACAAGAACGTTAATAACTGGTCGTGTGAGTGGGCTGGGCCAGACTGGGCAACGATAAAGGGTTAAGAAATGAGGGGGGGGGGGGGTAGAGACGAAGGAAATGGGGGAGGGAGAGTGTGGAAAAGGGAGTGAGAGAGAGGGAGGGAGTGAGAGAAGGGGAGGGAGAGAGAGAAGGGGAGGGAGAGAGAGAGATGGGGAAGAGAGAGAGAGAGGGAGAGAGAGAAGGGGAGGGAGAGAGAGAAGGGAAGGGAGAGAGAGAAGGGGAGGGAGAGAGAGAGAGGAGGGAGGGAGGGAGACAAGGGGAGGGAGAGAAGGAGGGGGAGGGAGGGAGAGAAGGAGGGGGAGGGAGGGAGAGAGAGAGAGAGAGAGAGAGAGAGAGAGGAGAGAGAGAGAGAGAGAGAGAGAGAGAGAGAGAGAGAGAGAGAGAGAGAGAGAGAGAGATGAGAGAGGCAGAGAGAGAGGAGAGAGGCAGAGAGAGAGAGAGAGGCAGAGAGAGAGAGAGAGGCAGAGAGAGAGAGAGGGAGAGAGAGAGAGAGAGAGAGAGAGAGAGAGAGAGATGAGAGAGAGAGAGAGGCAGAGAGAGAGAGAGAGAGAGAGAGAGAGAGAGAGAGAGAGAGAGAGAGAGAGAGAGAGAGAGAGAGGAGAGAGAGAGAGGCAGAGAGAGAGAGAGAGGCAGATAGAGAGAGAGGGAGAGGGAGAGAGAGAGAGAGAGAGAGAGAGAGAGAGAGAGAGAGAGAGTGAGAGAGAGAGAGAGAGAAGAGAGAGAGAGAGAGAGAATTCAAACCGGATATGCAGGGTGGGTCAAGGGGTGGTTATCACCGAAGGAATGGGCAATGTAAGAGAGAGTGGTCTTTGTTATTCTAACCTATAGATCTGTGTTAGTCTATCTGTATGTACTTGCTGTCTGTTTGCCTTACACAAGTTCTAATCTACCTTTGTGGCTCTGCTCCTCACCCCTTACTCCTGTCTGTCTGTGTCTGTAAGTATATCTGTCTGTATCCGTCTGACTCCCAATCTCTCTCTCTCTCTCTCTCTCTCTCTCTCTCTCTCTCTCTCTCTCTCTCTCTCTCTCTCTCTCTCTCTCTCTCTCTCTGTGTGTGTGTGTGTGTGTGCGTGTGTGTGCGTGTGTGTGCGTGTGTGTGCGTGTGTGTGCGTGTGTGTGTGTGTGTGTGTGTGTGTGTGTGTGTGTGTGTGTGTGTGTGTGTGTGTGTGTGTGTGTGTGTGTGTGTGTGTGTGTGTGTGTGTGTGTGTGTGTGTGTGTGTGTGTGTGTGTGTGTGTGTGTGTGTGTGTGTGTGTGTGTGTGTGTGTAGTGTGTAGTGTGTAGTGTGTAGTGTGTGTGTGTGTGTGTGTGTGTGTGTGTGTTGTGTGTGTGTTGTGTGTGTCGTGTATGTTGTGTATGCGTGAGATTTTTAAAAAGTGAGGTATGAAAAAGTTACCATCAAAGAGTTCAGTAGACAACCTTTGGTAAATAACTCATAGACTAGTAGCTTAAAGTTAAATCAACTTAGAACAGTTTCAGTTCAGCTCAATTCAGTTAAGGTTAGATCTGATTCCGTAGGGTTAGGTTAAAATCCCTAAATATGATACTATAAACTGACCTTAACAACCTGACCTAAGCAGCCCTAAATGTTTTTATATTCGTGTTTAAATGTATGAAATAACGTATTCAATGTATTAGTTAACGTATTTCAACAAAACATGTTCTCTATGTAATTTTTTGAGTCCGTGACATAATGTGTAGATCACTTACTTTTTATTAACAATTCGCTTCATTAGTTTTATGAACTATTATGAAGTTCATATAGTAATTTAAGTACTAGCACAACCATTTGACTTGAAAAATACCTTCGTCTACTTATCTGTGAAGGAAATGGGCAAGGACACAAACAGACATGGTTGTTGCGTGTCTAAGAGATGTCTGTTGCTGTGAGAAAAATTAAAACAAATTCAT
>NC_091572.1:24184663-24187163 GCF_042767895.1 Penaeus vannamei
GTTGAAGAGTTGGTGCAAGAACACAGCCTTGCCTCACTCCTGAACTGACAGGAAAGAAGCTCGACAGGCCCCCACCACACTTTACAGCACTTTTAGTACCAGTATATAGGTTTGCTATTAGTTCAATAATCCTTGTTGGAATTCCTCTCAGTCTCAGGATCTCCCGGAGTGATTCCCGATGCACTGTATCGAACGCTTTCTTGAGGTTGATGTAGGCTGCAAGCAGTCCACGTCCGAACTCACGACGGCGCTCCACAATGACTCGAAGCGCAAGGATACGGTCTATGGTGGACTTAATAGGAGTGAATCTGGATTGTTCCGGCCTCTAATGCTTTAGAAGATGGTCTCTAATACGCCTCAGAAGGATGCGGGCAAGAACCTTGCCTGGTACACTAAGCAGTGTAATGCCGCGGTGATTGCTGCAATCCCATTGGTTCCCCTTCCCCTTACAGAGAGGGATGACCACACCCCTCAACAGGTCAGAGGGAACGGTACCGGACTGCCAGATGGCAGCCAGGACAGCATGCAATCCCCGCGCTATAGGTTCACCACAGTTCAGCTGGGATGCCGCAAATACCTGCTGCTTTACCACTCTTGAGCTTGGAGATCGCCTCCCTAACCTCAGCTAGGGAGGGTGAGTCCTCGCTAATGGGTGGGTCCGGCAGCGGAATCACAGCACTACCCACATCCAAGTTAACTGTTAGAGGGTCAACCTGATACAACTGCTCAAAGTACTCAGCCCAACGCTCCTGCACCCCAACAGGATCTGAGATGATCTGGCCACCTACTAAGCGAACTGCAGTCACCTGTGAAGAGGGCTTGGAGTTCAGTTTTCTCAGGGCTTGGTATGCAGGACGAAGGTCTTTTACTAAGAAATGGCCTTCGACATCCTCAGCAAGATTCCCAATAAACTGTTCCTTGTCCCTTCTTAACAGAGACCGAGTTCTGTGCACCTGAGAACGACGGTGCAAATCCTGATCCCCTGCCAGACGAGCCGCACGACAAGCGTTTCACGCTTGAAGGTGTCCCACAGAAATACAGGGTCCGTAAGATTGTCAAGCGCTGTGAACCGATCAGAGATTGTCTCAGCAAACATCCGAGCACACTCCCTCTCCTTCAGCCTGTCCAGATGAAACACCCTAGGGTGTTCATTGGGCCGCTGGGGAGTTTTGAAGTGTACCCGCAGGGTAGCCACAACCAATCTATGGTCAGTACCACAGAACTCAGCACTTCTATACACCCTGCAGTTCTGGAGGATCCTCCGAGTGCTAACAAGAATGTGATCGACCTCTTTGGTTGCATTACCTGCATCACTGTACCATGTCCAACAATGTGGGTCTGGGCGCTGGTACCAGGAGCCAGAAATCCTCAATTTCTGGGATCTAGCAAAATCCCGGAAAAGGAGGGAATTCTCGGTCCCTGTATCAACTCCCGAACCATGGGGACCAACTGACATCTCATAGCCAGCTCGATTGCTCCCAGATCCCGCATTGAAGTCACCCAGAACAATACGAATATCTCGCCAGGGACAACTGTCTGCCACAGATGCAAGTTTGGATTAGAACAATTCTTTCACATCAAGTTTACAAACATCGGTAGGAGCGTACACAGCAATAAGAGACATGAAGCCAAAAGACAGCTTCAGTCTCATTACCATTATTCGCTCATTGACTGGAGTGACCTCTACCACCGAGGGCTGGAGCCTACCAGAGACAGCTATGGCTACTCCCTGGAGATGGTGACCATCGATGCAGCCTGTCCAGTAATAGGTGTAGCCACCTACACTGATCGTGCCGCTGCCAGGTCTTCTCACCTCTTGAGAGAGCAGCCACCCCCAATCTCAGCCTCCCCAGTTCCTTCGATAGCAGGGGCAACCGATCATCCTGACACAGAGAGCGGACGTTCCAAGCCCCCACCCTGACTTCCTGCATGAGGTTAACCCTCGGGCAGTCACCGACGCTGCCCCACATAAAAGGCGGCAGGCTGCGGGACCCTTCATCCACCTGTGGGGTTCCCTAGGGCTTTGCCCCACAAGCTTCATATTAGGCTGGCGGCTGCTAGAACGCAGGCAGGACGAGGAACTCCCATTCCCATTCTGCGCCCCAGCAGCCACCCTCCCAACGGGGCCCGCAGCCCGCCTCTCTCACTGGGTAGGAGGGACATTACCCCTCCCAACGGGGCCTGCAGCCCGCCTCTCTCGCTGGGTAGGAGGGACATTACCCCTCCCCCCAGCATTTCCATTTAAATGAAACGCTGCCAGTGGGTTATTCTCTGGGGGGAGGAGGACTGGCAAGGCCCACCTCCCCCAAGCCTCCCATTAACCCCAGGGGGCTTAGGGACAGGAGTTAGTACAGGGCTAGGGCGTGTCCACATGCCGGTGGGCCATGTCCCTGTACCTCTGGGGCCTCCTGCTGCTCCGAGATCCCCTACAGTTCAGCCTGGGACCGCAAGGTGCCAGTTTCCATAGGTGGCCACGAGGAGGCACTGCAGAAGTCTCAAT
>NC_091572.1:24189663-24202163 GCF_042767895.1 Penaeus vannamei
GAAATATTCTTTATTTCATAGAATAGCAGATATATTCTTGATTTAGAGAGACGAGTAGTAACAGTACTGTAAAAGGTAAATTGTTCTAGTAACAGTACTGCAAAAGGTAAATTGTTCATCTTATAATGATTTATTATTTATAAGAAACACTTTTTATTCCCATAATCTCCATTATCTCCTTTAATTTTCAGTTAATTACAATTTCTTAGAAGATGATTTTTAAAAAATTACAGAATCAGATATCATGAAAAAATTATTTATCTTATTAGATATTAAGCCGAGTTCCTAGCCAACGCCCGCATTCGAAGGATCGTGACCAGTACGGTACGCGACCGACGCTGTTGCCATGGTGACGGTACACTGCTTGACTTAACAAGCACAAGTCAAGCTATCTACGGAGGTCGCTTGAGAAAGCAAGCGAAATGCTTGAGAAAGCAAGCGAAATGCTTGAGTTAGCAAGCGCAAGTCAAGCGATCTACAGAGGTCGCTTGAGAAAGCAAGCGAAATGCTTGAGTTAGCAAGAAAAATGCTTGAGATTTCAGGCAAGAACTTTCCCCGCTTAAAACGCCTTAAGTAGAAAAAAGAAAAAGAAAAAAATGAGTCACTGAGGAGATCGAGTACCATTTCTCCGTCAACACTTGATTTCACTATCCCGATAACAGGTTAGAGTATGAAGTATAAAAGGAATATTATCAGGTAAACCAGGCTTAAACATAAATTGAGAGAGAGAGAGAGAGAGAGAGAGAGTAATTGCCACCAATAGCAACTGACCTTCCCAGGAAGAAGAAGAAGAAGAAGAAGAAGAAGAAGAAGAAGAAGAAGAAGAAGAAAAAAAAAAAAAAAAAACTAGAACACAAAAACACTTAAGGCACAGCCCGAGGGGAGGAAGGGTTCTGCCCCAACACCCCCGGGACACATTCTCTTCACCTTGGTATGTACGGTACGAAAGAGCTGCATTCACACAGTAAAATAATAAACCAAATACCTTTATCTCCGGAACTGTTAAACCTTCATTCCTTCTTTCTACCATCTGGATTGCTGTGATTTTAATCAATTTTTTTGACATTTGGAGCTCTTGATGGGCCCAGTTATTAAAGTCTATTTCATCTTCTTTCTCACTGTATAACCTTAAAAATAACCCAGAATCAACATTTCTTACCAGCATTCCACCTTGAAATGAGTAGGCTGATGAGCTGTCAACCTGGGAAAGGAAGTGTGAAATGCTCGATGCACACGATTCTAAATAAGGCTGTAAATCAATTTTAAAACATCTAAATGAAGTATAACATTAATAAAAGACTTTAATAGCATAAATGTGTAACAGCATACACTGATGATTAGCCAAATATTCTTTTGATATGCGCATTGTAACACAAACAACTTCTGACATCACAGTAATTAGTTAAGCAGGCAATGTGTTTTTCTTAGCAAGGTAAACAAGCTGATCGGATTTGAGTGGTGAATGCGTGTTATATTTTCATCATTTAGCAATAAATATGAGGCCGCTGTAGCGTAAACCATATTCTAGCCCACTATACTTCTTCTGCTCTATAAGATGGCAATGTCCATTTCCCTCTACCTACGCACATCAGTGTCTTCAGCCCATAGAACTTCAAAGATAGCCGATATATCCGAAGAGTTTCATTGGCCGATTTTAAGTGTTTTATGTGCTAGTTTTACGCATTTTTGTTCACTATTCTTATTTAAGCCTATTTTACCCCATAATTTCCTCGATATACTTCATGCCCTCCCTTGTTATCGGGAATTAACTCATCAAGATTGTCAGCTGTGATTACTATGGAAATGATTATCAGACTCGTTCTCTTCACACATGAATAAATTTGACGATAGAGACTAGTCTAATTCGTGCCACTGTATAGTCTTAACTCAATGCCGACGAGTAAAAATGTTTGGCAAGTGGACCTAATAACAGGTTTGTGGGTACGCTTCGGCAGTTTCCCGGGTGACATTTGGCCCCTAAAAGCTCCTATTTTGCTATAATTTATAAAAATATAATTTTGAAGGTTTACCTTCATTATAGGTGCCATTGCCAAAGATCTTTACGGTAAAAATGAAGCCGCTACTATAGGAGAAAAACAACCTCCGTCCGACAAGCCAATGGTACGGGAATGAGCATGATACGAAGCCATCCACTTTTCAGTCCACAACAGACATGGCATGTACATACATGCCACCCATCGGCTAGGGGTTAAGTATTACCCAGAATCAACACAACACTGGAAACAGAACATTTCTCACTGGGCTTCTGTAAGTGAATGGCCGGTGAGCTGTCAAATGAAAGTCTGACACGCACGATGTGCAGATCATTCTAAATAACTGTACAGATGAATCTTAAAACAGGTAAATGAAGTATAACATTAATAAAAGGGTTTAAAAGCATAAATGTGTAATAGGCAGACACTAACAATTGCTTGAGAAGCACGTAGTAACTACTTGGAATATCGCAGTAATGAGTTATGCAGTCAGTGATTCTTTTTCCAGACAAAGTAAACAAGATGAGCAACAAGATGAGACTCTGAGCGGTGATATGCATGGCATATTTTCGTCATTTAGCAGTGAAAATTAAGCCGCTGCAGCTTAAACAATGTGGTTTCCTACTATTTCGGTTATTTTTGTGATTATCACAATCAGGACTTTCCAAACAATAAATATTTATATCATCAGATTTATTCTCATGTGATGAGAATGAATCCGATTATCACTTCCGTAGCAATCACAGCCGATGATCTTGATGTGTAAAGTCCCGTTAGCAGGTGAGGGTATGAAGAAGATCAGGGAAATTATGGAGTAAAACAAGCTTAAATAAGGAGAATAGCAAACAGAAATGGGTAAAACTAGCACAACAAATGCAAAAAATTGGCTGATGAAACTAAGGACATGCCCACCACCTTTGAAATTAAAAAAAATTAACGAGAATCCAACCCATTTTTCGGCAAATGGGTTGGATTCATCCTGTCAAACCTAGCGGCAGAAATGCAAAAGTGCACCTGTGCAGAAGTTTCTTCCCATAAATCACTGTCTAATAAATCCTGAAACATGTAAATGAGGTCTAACAACATTAACAAAGGCCTTTGAAAGAATAAATGTGGAGCAGCAGACACTGATAATTAGCCAAATATTCTCTTGACAAATGCATATTAATACATGACCTACTTGGGTGCAGGAATGCAATCAGTGGTCATAATTTTATTTAAATTTGTGATGTCAACATGGCAAAGAACTTAGAAAAAGATGAGTTGATCGGTCAATATGTAGGACAGGGTAGAGGCTTACTTTTGAAACAATTGATATTTATCTGCAGGAAATCCACTGATTTCAATGATTCTTGTGCAAATGCTTCGTTGATGATATCTGAGTACCTCTTCCATCATCAATCTTAATTTATTAGTCCCCATAGCAGGGGAGGGCATGAAGTATATCAGGGAAATTACACCCCCAGGACACATTATCTCCAACTCGGCATGTATGGCAAAATAGAGCTACATCCATACAGTAAACAATAAATACCTTTATATATCGAAAGACGAAACTCAATTTTCCTTCGCTTCTTTTGGTCAGTCAATTGTGGATCCCTTCGTTTTTATCACTTTTTGGGGGATTTGAGGCACTTGATGACCAAAGAAATTGTATAATCTTAAAAGAGCCATCCCAGATGAGGAGGGGGGGGGGGGGGAACAGGGGGTGATATTGAGTTAGCTAGCGTATAGTATAGGTATAGGTGAGGAAACTACCACACACACACACACACACACACACACACACACACACACACACACACACACACACACACACACACAAAAAAAAAAAAATGTTCTCTTACACACAAAATATGCTTCGATTGAGATTCCCTAGTAATATGTTTTAGTTTACAAATTAATCTGTACTTTTATCATGTACAAAGCACTGTTTGAAAATAGCCTTCTAAGTAAGGATTGAAGTATTTCTGTTACATTTCCCTCAATGGTCGGTAGATCACAGCATGGGTAAATTTGATTTGATTTGAAATTAGTAGTTACGGTTGTAAAGACCAACTTAATACAAATCTTACCTAAATATCGGATTTTTGAACTTCGGATGTATAAGCGAGATACATATTATTTCACATTGAGGATAGTACTCAGTAAAACACACTCCAAAATAAAAACTATATGGAACTTTAAGCTCGTTTGTGTGAGCACTCTTCGTCTGAGTTTATGCATTCCCAATAAATAATAATATATCTAAATGTTAACGTAAATTACCATACCATAAATTCGTAAATATCCCACCACACCTAGGTGTTTGCATGAATATATGCACTTCTTAGTAGAGATAATGGGTGCAAATGGCTAATCACCAACTCTTCATTTATTCTCCTTTGCAATCTGTTAATACTGACAATTATCGATGGAAACGGTTTAAGAGGGATACCTAATATATTTCATTATTTAGATATGAAAGTCGATGTAGGCCTACTAAAGTTTTTTACCTGGTTTAGATTAGTTGTCTCTGGTAAAATGCATTTATTAAACTTTTCAGACAAAAATATCTACTTTTATGAACAAAAATCATACCTTTACAGAATAGCATCCCTATTGAAATGAAAATTCCTATTGACTTGGTAATCATTGCATTGCAAAGTACACTAAATAAACTTTTTTTGATATATATCATTAGATTTAGAGAGAGAGTGAGAGAGAGAGAGAGAGAAAAAAAAAGATAATGAACTTTGGCAAGGTGCTAAATATAATATGCTGTATCTCCGTTCTTTGTTTACGTAACCTTCAGTACATCCTAACACTCGTAATTTTCGTGCGATTATAATGCAGTATGTTGCTTTCACTAGAGCCTCGGAGTCCTAAGGCCGTGTAATTAGCCGATTTTTAAATTTTTGCCTTAATAAAAAATATAAATTTTTTAATGCGGAAGAAAGCAAACCAGAATTAGTACTGCATGTCAAGCAATCCCCTGCCTAAAAAAAAAAAAAAAAATAAAAAAAAAAAAAAAAATAAAAAATAAAAAAAAAAAATAAATAAATAAATAAATAATAATAATAATAATAATAAATAAAAAATAAATATATAAATAAATAAATTTAAAAATTTAAAAATCAGCCAATTACACCGCCTTAGGCTAGGGTTGATCTGACAAGTATTTTTTGGGGACTATTCAGTAAGAACTGTGGTACTTAGGATGTACCGAAGATGAAGAAAAAAAGAAAGAAAGAATAATAAGAAGAAAAAAGGACTTTTTGGGGAGGGAGCGAGGTTAAAATTACATATGAAACGAAGTGCAATTCTGTACTCTATATCATGCAAAAAGAATCAATCAGTTATCTCTAACCGATATTTTTTTTGTGATGTAATGAGTAGGGAAAGATGGTCATTTCCCAGGATGGTCTCCTTAAGAATAACCTAGAATCGACGCAACACAGGAAACAAAATATTTCTCGCCGGCATTTTGTCACCGAATTCCTGGGAATCCTGCTGTCAAATCTGGCGGCAAGAAATACGAAAATGTGCTTGCACAGTAGGTTCTTCAGACCGATTCCCATTAAAACCTGTACAATCAATCTTAACACACATAAATGAGGTATAACAACATTAAGGCCTTTGAAAGCATAAATGTGGAACGGCAGACACTGATGATTAGCTAAATATCATTTTGACAATCGCGCAGTTATACATGCACTAGATTTCACATCGCTGTAATTGGTTCTGCAGTCGGTCCAATGTTTACTCTCGTCATGAAAAGAACATGATCGACTTAGGCAAAATTGGGCCCTCACCTCTTCATTTACATATAGCACCTTTAAGAAGCATTTGCACAAATATTGCCATAGAAGAAAAGTGTCTTGGTTTGTATTGGTCTATCAATTTATATAGGTCTTATCTCCCAACTCAGACACTAGCTCATACTGCATATTGTCCAGTTGATCTTCTCTTTTCTCTGTCATGTATCTCCTTTATTTTCAATTTCTGCACCTTATGCCATAGATGAAAAGGGTCTTATTTTACGTCAAGGTAACCATTCCATACATTATTTTTAACCCCAATCCTGATTGTTATCAGCTGTAAATTTTCCACTATAGACCGATTTGGTGTGACGTCACCAGTCAGTTACACTATTCCACTTGGTGAAAACAAACCCGTTGCTCGCAGATACCTTGCTCTCATCGTAAAGAAAATGGCGTAAGAATACTTTGATTCTTCAAAAACCACAGCGAAAAAGCGATATGAAGCAAAACTTGAAGCTGCACCTCTAAAAGAATGCCCATACCATTTGCTTGCCGAAATTGGGATTGATGATCCTTTGAAATATTGAATATCCCGACATCTAATACTATTTGATGCACACCCCATGTAATAAAAATGATTGTATGATAACATAATTTGCTACAGTAATCTATGATTCTTAGCTATATAGGGTATTTTTATGTGAAATCTATACCATTTCTTAACATCCCTTTTCCTCCTATTTACAAGGTGTTTATACAAAGGAGACAATGAAGTCGCATATAGGCCTACAAGAACAACACGCATTTTTCTCTCTCATCAATAATCTGACCTCAAGAGATAGACCCTCTTCAGTTGTTTCATCTGCTGGACCATATAACATTTCAGACACAAAGGCAACAGGAAACTATATAACTGCTTTGTTTTCATCTAATGGGCAGTGCTTGACGACACTGGGGATAAAGTCTCGGTGATAAATAGATTTATCATAAATTATGATAAATCAATTTATTACATATAATAATAATGCCGTTGTGTTTTTTAGAGTACATGTCTGCTGGCAATGCCGAATGCCGAAAATATTGACCTTGTTTGGCCTTGGTAGGTAAGCAGATAAAGGTTGAAAGTGATTATCTGTCTCTGGAATTTGAAATGGTGTAAAATATTAATATTTAGATCAATAAAATGTTCTGAGCAGATGTACCCATTTTCCACCAGGCGCCCAAGCACTCCCATCAGCATTCACAAGTTTCATGATCTGTACCCATTCTTCCATTTTTCAGGTTTCTTTTCGCAATCTGGGAATATATGAAAGGTTGGTAGAGGTTACAGAGACCGATGCGCGTAGATATACATAAGTGGACACCACCATCTTATAGTGCGGAAGAAATAGAGTGGGATAGAGCATAGTTTAAGCTGCAGCGGCTTTATATTCACCTCTAAATGACAAAAATATAAAGCACGCTTGCCTTTCAAATTCAAAGTCCATCAACATGTTTACCTTGCGGGGAAAAACACAAGCCTAACCGATGAATGCATTTTCTCATTCTCTAAATATTTTGTGTATCACTACGCACTTGTGAAAATGATATTTGTCAAATTATCAGTGTCTGCTGTTACATATTTATGCCTTTAAAGTCTTTTATTAATGTTATTATACTTCATTTGCATATTTTGGTATTTATCAATATCCTCAAATACAATCATGCACATTGAGTGTTTCACACTTTCTCGTGCTAGCCACAGGTTGACAAGTCATAAACCCGTTCATTTCGAGCTACAACGCTGGTGAGAAATGTTGCGTTTCCAGTGTTGTGTTGATTCTGGGTTCTTTTTAAGACTTTTACAGTGGCATCGAAGAAAAATCAGACTTTAGTAACCATCCCAGTTTTATATCTGGGCCCACTGAGAGCTCCAAATGACGAAAAAGGTGATAAAAATCGAAGCAATCCCAACGGAACAAAGAAGCAATGAAAGTTTGATGTTTCCGGATATAAAAATATTTGGTTTATTTTACTGTGTGAATCCAGCTCTATCTTGCCATGATACCGAGGTGGAGAGAATGTGTCCCGGGGGGTGTCGGGGAGCTTGCCCCCCATCAACCCTTCCCTCGGGAAGTGCCAGAAGAGCACGCCTAATCACGGCATTTTATATTGATTTATTAGGTTGGTTTATTGGTCAATATGATTTCTAGGGGGGTTTGGAATGTGTGAATTCCAGTAGAGTTCTGCCAAAAAGTGGGTTGGGTTCCCGAAGTTTATGATTTCTGGCGTGCCAGCCCATAGAATTTCAAAGATGGCGGTTACATCTGTAGAGTTTCATTGGCTGAATTTAAGTTTTTTTTGTGTGTGTGCTTGTTTTACACATATTTTATCTTTAATTTTCTTATTTAAGCTTGATTTACCCCATAATTTCCCTGATATACTTCATGCCCTCCCCTGCTAACGGGACTATTAAATCAAGATTGTCGATGGAGAAATGGTGCTCGATTTCCTGAACAATTCATTCACTGAAGAAACAACACCGAAAATTGATGAAATCATTGGATTTCCTGTAGAAAAACATAAATTTTTTCTTACTTAGTCACTGGGAGGGTGTGTTGCTCTCTGTAACAATTACCAAAAGGTTAAACCTTTCTTTTCCATCGAACATCCAACAGCAACACAGCTCCTTGGCATTTTCACGCAAAGATTTGAGCGACTCTGTAAGCAAAGCGCAGTGAGTTTTTGAACGAACAAGAGTTTGTTTTCACCAAGTGCTCGTTGCTAGAGGTTACTGTGTCAGTCTATTTCTTATGCTCGATAAAATGGGGTAAAATTACCCCGGATAACAATCAGGGTTACAGTAAAAAAAAGATATGGAATGGTTACCTTGACATAAACTGAGACACTTTTCATCTATGGCAAAAGGTGCGCAAATCGTAAATAAAGGAGTTACACGACAGAGAAGAGAGAAGCCGACCCATCTTTTTCTAAGTCCCTCACCATGTTGACATCGTGAATGTAAACAAAATTGTGACCAGTCAACTCATTCTTGCACTCTGTTAAGTAGTTCATGTTTTACTACGCCGTTGTCAAAACGATATTTGGTTAATTATCAGTGTCTGCTGTTCCACATATATGCTTTCAAAGGCCTTTGTTAACGTTGTTACACCTTCTGCGCAGGCGCATTTTTGTTAACGTTGTTACACATTCTGCGCAGGCGCATTTTCGCATTCTGCTGCCAGGTTTGACAGGACGATTCCCAGGGCAGTCCGGTGACAGGAGACTGGCGAGAAATGTTTCGGTTTTGGTCTTACGTCGATTCTAGGTTGTTCTTAAGACTATATAGTGGAAACGAAGAAGAAAAAGACCTTATTACCTAACGCAGCTCGATTTCTGAGGCCATCAAGTACCGTAAAATCCCGAAAAAATTGATAAAAAAAGAAGCGACCCACGATCCACAATAGACCGACCGAAAGAAGTGAAGGAAAATTGACAGTTCGGTCTTTCAATATATATAGGTATTTGGATTATTGTTTACAGTATGGATGTAGCTCTATCTAGCAGTACATACCGAGGTGAAGAGAATGTGTCCCGGGGGGTGTTGGGGGGCTTGCCCCCCATCAACCCTCACCTCGGGCAGTGCCTGAAGGGCACGCCTAGTCACGGCACCGTATATTGTTAGGCTAGGTTGGGTTATGGGTTAACGTTGTTACACATTCTGCGCAGGCGCATTTTCGCATTCTGCTGCCAGGTTTGACAGGACGATTCCCAGGGCAGTCCGGTGACAGGAGACTGGCGAGAAATGTTTCGGTTTTGGTCTTACGTCGATTCTAGGTTGTTCTTAAGACTATATAGTGGAAACGAAGAAGAAAAAGACCTTATTACCTAACGCAGCTCGATTTCTGAGGCCATCAAGTACCGTAAAATCCCGAAAAAATTGATAAAAAAAGAAGCGACCCACGATCCACAATAGACCGACCGAAAGAAGTGAAGGAAAATTGACAGTTCGGTCTTTCAATATATATAGGTATTTGGATTATTGTTTACAGTATGGATGTAGCTCTATCTAGCAGTACATACCGAGGTGAAGAGAATGTGTCCCAGGGGGTGTTGGGGGGCTTGCCCCCCATCAACCCTCACCTCGGGCAGTGCCTGAAGGGCACGCCTAGTCACGGCACCGTATATTGTTAGGCTAGGTTGGGTTATGGGTTAAGACGTTTTTTTGGGTCTGGAAGGTGTGAAATCCCGTAGATTTTGCCGAAAGATAGTTTGGATTTCCATAGAGCTTTTCGAACTCTGGCGCATCGATGTGTAGACTTTCAAAGGTGGCGGACATGTCTGTCGAGTTTCATTAGCCGATTTTTAGCGTTTTTTGTGCTAGTTTTACACGTTTCTGTTCGCTATTATTCTTATTTAAGCCTGTTTTACCCCATAATTTCCCTGATATACTTCATGCCCTCCCCTGCTAATAGGACTTAACACATCAAGATTGTCGGCAGTGATTGCAACGGAAATGATCATCAGATTCATTCTCATCACATGAGAATAAACCTGATGATATAAATATTGTCTGGGAAGTCCCGATTATCATAATCGAAAAATTAACCTAAAATGGTGGTATCCATTTCCCTCTATATCTGCACGTTGCTAATAGTAACCTATACCATAGGAAAGGATATTGGAAAGGATATTAAGCTCTGAGACACTTGTGTTCAATAACTTTGTTATTTTTGAGTTACAATGAAAGTACATAGAAGATAAGTTTCTTAGAATCCCTCAATCTATAGTTTGCATACATTATTTTCATCAAAAAGAAAGCTGGCAGAAAATTGACTTGTACCATAAATATCGGTATAAATTACTTATAGCGACGCACGTAGATAGAGGGAAATGGACAACGCCATCTTATAGATGGAGACAGATTATAGTTTAATATGCATTGGCATTATATTTACCAAGAGGAAAAAAAAACCACGGTGCATAGCGCCGCAAGGAGACGAAGTCCACAAAACCTTTCTGCAGCCAGAGTTGTTGTTTATGTCCACATTTTCTATACACTCATATTCTAAATGTGCCTCATTTTCTGTTATTCCATTTTCTATAGCTGCGTTTTCTATGAAGGTTACGTTTTCTGACCGCCACTTTCAACCAGTGTGGAATCATTTCCGATTACTAATATTTTAATCTATAATCTATTCATATTTCTACTAACATTTCCTCTATTATTTTAATGCTTATGCATTGAAAATCTTGTTTTATATAACGTAGGTATATTATGAAGTATAATTTCGTTATGATAACTTTGATTACCTGTTAACAATCTAACAATGGGTCTGCCTCCTTACATTGTTTGCCTCCCATGTTGGAACAAAACACAAGATCAATTACATGCACACTTACCGGTAAGCCTTTGCCATGGCAGGTTCCTCAACCAGCAGTTTTTGTGCTCAGTGTGACATGGGGTAAGTTTTTATAATACTTTAAATATTTATTTTTAATGATGATATTAAATGAATCTGACATTTTATAAACATACTATTTTTAGTTTTAATTAAAATTAACAAATAGTGTTATTAATTATAGATTTTATGGTAGGTACGGGCAATTTTGGCAAAATTATGGAGGAGAATTCACCCTCTTGCTCGATCTTTGCCGGTCACATGGTCTCCTCCTGGGGTCACTAAAGTGCCCCAAATGTGAAAATGAATGCCGGCTAGACAAAAATATATATTCATTTCGGTGCGACAAAAAAAAAAAAAAAAAAAAAAAAAAAAAAAAAAAAAAAAAAAAAAAAAAAAAAAATGAAAAGTTAAATGCAATTTCAAAAAATCACTTTTAAAGAACACCTGGTTTGATAATAGTAAGCTCGATTTTGAAACCAATTTAAAATTTGTAAATTTGTATCTGCAAGAGAGGTTTTCTTACGAATCTGCACGGAGTGATTTCAATTTCCCAAACAAGACTATTTGCGATTGGGCGAGCTTCTGTCGGGAGGTTCTAATTTATTGGTGTTTTGAGAATCAATCCGACAAAATAGGTGGGTCAGGGGAAATTGTTGAGATTGATGAATCTAAATTTGGTAAACGTAAATATAACGTAGGTCGTGTAATAGAAGGTCAGTGGGTTTTTGGAGGAGTATGCCGCAAGAGTGGGAATTTTTTTCTTGTACCCGTGGAGACGCGTGACACTCTCACTTTGCTTAACGTCATTAAGGAGCGTATCCACCCAAGGACAATGGTCATTAGTGATTGTTGGAACGCATATAACTGTTTAGAAAAAGAGGGCTATCAACATTTAACTGTGAATCATTCATACAATTTTGTTGACCCCAAAAGTAAAGCTCACACCAATATGATCGACTGTAAATGGAGGGAGGCCAAAGCCAAGTGCCCTGCTTCGGCAGGAGGACATACCACTTCGTTGGATATTTGGCCAGGGCCATATTTATGATGGCATACCCGGCCAAAAACAAACGGTTCCATCAATTCCTCCTCGCCGCAGCTCGTTTGTACCCTCTACACTGACGGTATGTGTTGTATATTGTTTAATATATATTTTTTTTTTATAAATTGACATGGTGCGAATAAGCAGGGGGTGGGATATTTGTATAGGTTTTCGTTATATCAGATCGCATGATAACACAAAAATTAATTTAAAAATCGGATATCGAGTTTGTACGCATTGCGTGTTTCGCTTGTTTACTTTAGCGGTATTTCATTCGCTCGGTTCGCTGTCCGCCGGACAAAGTTTGTCTCGTCTTTCTGATTATACGGCCTTTCTA
>NC_091572.1:24209663-24212163 GCF_042767895.1 Penaeus vannamei
AGACATGGTCCCTGCCACACTGATCCCGGTCCTAGGGATTTGTTACAAAAGGTATCGAGATAACGTCAAAGTATCGCTTCCATACGAGCAAAACTGGCAGTATCAAAGCCTTGAAGACACATGAATAAGTTGACTGAGTTCATGGTTCCAGCTGACATCCTCACCATAAGCAAGTACTCGACTAAACAAGTTCCCCTAACAGGCCCCCCAAAAGTCCCTCTGGATCTTGGTCTTGGTCCAGGAGACCTCTAAGTCCAGGGCTTCATGCTATGTTGTTGAATACTAATGTATTTGAATCCAGAGACTCAAATAGGATGGTAATATCGTTGGCAAAGTCAAGGTCCATTACCTTAGTATTGCCTAGTGTTGCTCCACTTATGACTTTGGATAGGAGCTCTGCCCATTCAAGTAATGAAATGGGTTTGGTGCAAGGACACAGCTTTTGCCTCACTTCTGAGTTTAACAGGGAAGAAGCTCAGCAGACTTGTAATTAAACCAAATAATCTGTGATAATTCGTCCAAGACTCAGGATCTTGTGATGCATCAAGACTCTGTTAGCGACAACAAAGGACTCAAAGCCTTAGGGCAGAGTATTATTGTGGCCTTGCCAGGTGCCTTAGTAGGTGGTCATGGATCCGTTTCAGTAGAATGTGGGCGAAAACCTTGCCTGGTATACTGACCATTGTGATGTCATAGAAAGTTACTACAGTCCCAACGATCCCTCTTCAAGAGGGATAGGTATACTCCTCAATAGCACCGAGTCAGACCAGACTGCCAGCTAGATGAAAGATGTATGTAGGCTCTATTTTCATAGGTTCTTCCCCTAGCAACACCAGTTCAGAAGATACCGCATATACCCGCAGCCTTCCCACCCTTCAGCTTGGAGGTACCCTCCCTGACCTTAGTCAAGGTAGGAGTTCCTAACTAATAGTGGGTCTTGCCTGGAAGTTGCGGCACCACTAGGGTCTAGACTAACTGCTGGAGAGATCTATCTAATACAGTTGCTCAAAAATACTTATCCCAACGTTCATGAACCTCAACAGGTCAGAGATAATCTGTCCATCCACTGAGCGGACTGCAGTCATCTGAGGAGGGCTTGGAAGACAAGAGTAAAGTTGTGTACTAGGAAATGGTCTTCCGTCCTCTTCAGCAAGGTTCCCTTTAACTGTTCCTTATTCCTTCTCTGCGGTGTCCGAGAGCTGTGCACCAAAATTAGAATCCCCATTAACATTCAGCCATATGTGGCTTCTCAAATGTCTCCAACGAGATGAAATTCTGCCTTGTCCTCAGGGTTTGCCAGTGGTCTCCTGAACTGCATCCAAGTGTCATGTTTTAAACGAATCCATCTGGTTTCTGGGATTTCCTAACGTCTCATTTTTAATAAATCTAGTTTGTGAATGATTTATTATTATTATTATTATTATTATTTTTTTACTGAAGGATGGACTCTGTAAGAGTGTTTTGTCCCTCTACCTATGTTACTAGTGTTGCAGAAATTACTTATTATATCATTTTTGTTTTAAAGGATTGTGAAACTACATGTACTAGTGATGTTGACCATTACAATGATAGCAAATTATAATACAACAATGATAATAGTGTTACTAAAGGATAAAAATAACAGTGACAATGACAACAATGATAATTATAACTAAAGCACTCAGGGGAACATACCTCCGCCAAGGAAATATAGTCATGATGCAATATGAATATTCACATTTGAGAGAATTACATTAGAATCACTTCTTTCACCAAGTACACTGGCGATTTTCATTGTTTCCCTATCTTTTAATGTTAATAATAATAATAATAATAAAAAACAGGATCTGGATCAATTCAATGGCACCTGATTAGGCTAAAAACATTTGGTAAAAAAGATTTCCAAAAAATTGTTCATTATGGCAGTGGTTGCGTCATCATGGACTGGTGTCAATCATCTCTTAAAGGAGTTCTTTGGTGGTGTGAGTGCCCCACAGGTATCATGGCTCCTCGACAGTAAGGCTGCGAGATGAGCCTAGTACTGCCTACTATGAGTCTTAGCTCAGTGCGGAATCCGAGTACTGATATGTTCCGGGTGCTGGAATTAAAGTACTGCTATGAGTTGTGTCAGCACCAGAGAGCGAGGGGAGCCTGCCGTCAAGCCGGGCGAGCCGGCCGAGGTATCGGTGTCGGCAATCAGGTCTGGGCGCTAATGTGGCTACTGAATGGGTGGCGAGACGAAGGATTGGCTTTGGACCCTGGTGACCCCAAACCTAGGAAGTATGCCAGCTGCGATTCGCGGGGGTCTGCTCTCATAAGTATCCTGGATCCAGATAGCGATCAGCTCCACTAAATTCATCATCACCATTCTTCAGGCATTCACCGGCAGCTTCACTTCACATAACGCGGGTTAGGCCACGCAGGGATTTGGCCCATCTCAAGCTTTGACAAGGTTTGATCATTATCACCAATCCACGACTTCCTGGAGATGAAAAATCCACAGGCCTCCCTCATCCAGGGT